>NC_041389.1:517028825-517048131 GCF_002162155.2 Triticum dicoccoides
GTAGAACATCATCATCGTGACCACGCCATCGTGCTAACGGAACTCATCCCCGACGCTTTGCTGGATTGGAGCCCGGGGAACGTCATCGAGCTGAACGTGTGCTGAACTCGAAGGTGCGGTACGTTCGATGCTTGGATCGGTCGAATCGTGAAGACGTACGACTACATCAACCGCGTTGTCATAACGCTTCCGCTTACGGTCTACAAGGGTACATGGACAACACTCTCCCCTCTCGTTGCTATACCATCTCCATGATCTTGTGTGTGCGTAGGAAATTTTTGAAATTACTACGTTCCCAACAGTGGCATCCGAGCCTAGGTTTTATGCGTTGATGTTATATGCACGAGTAGAGCACAAGTGAGTTGTGGGCGATACAAGTCATACTGCTTACCAGCATGTCATACTTTGGTTCGGCGGTATTGTTGGATGAAGCGGCCCGGACCGACATTACGCGTACGCTTACGCGAGACTGGTTTTACCGCCGTGCTTTGAACACAGGTGACTAGCGGGTGTCAGTTTCTCCAACTTTAGTTGAACCGAGTGTGGCTACGCCCGGTCCTTGTGAAGGTTAAAACAACACTAACTTGACGAACTATGGTTGTGGTTTTGATGCGTAGGTAAGAACGGTTCTTGCTAAGCCCGTAGCAGCCACGTAAAACTTGCAACTACAAAGTAGAGGACGTCTAACTTGTTTTTGCAGGGCATGTTGTGATGTGATATGGTCAAGACGTGATGCTATATTTTATTGTATGAGATGATCATGTTTTATAACCGAAGTTATCGGCAACTAGCAGGAGCCATATGGTTGTCGCTTTATTGTATGAAATGCAAACGCCCTGTAATTGCTTTACTTTATCACTAAGCGGTAGCGATAGTCGTAGAAGCAATAGTTGGCGAGACGACAACGATGCTACGATGGAGATCAAGGTGTCGCGCCGGTGACGATGGTGATCATGACGGTGCTCTGGAGATGGAGATCACAAGCACAAGATGATGATGGCCATATCATATCACTTATATTGATTGCATGTGATGTTTATCCTTTATGCATCTTATCTTGCTTTGATTGACGGTAGCATTTTAAGATGATCTCTCACTAATTATCAAGAAGTGTTCTCCCTGAGTATGCACCGTTGCCAAAGTTCGTCGTGCCCAGACACCACGTGATGATCGGGTGTGATAAGCTCTACGTCTATCTACAACGGGTGCAAGCCAGTTTTGCACACGCAGAATACTCAGGTTAAACTTGACGAGCCTAGCATATGCAGATATGGCCTCGGAACACGAAGACTGAAAGGTCGAGCGTGAATCATATAGTAGATATGATCAACATAGTGATGTTCACCATTGAAAACTACTCCATCTCACGTGATGATCGGTTATGGTTTAGTTGATTTGGATCACGTGATCACTTAGAAGATTAGAGGGATGTCTTTCTAAGTGGGAGTTCTTAAGTAATATGATTAATTGAACTTTAATTTATCATGAACTTAGTCCTGGTAGTATTTTGCAAATTATGTTGTAGATCAATAGCTCGCGTTGTTGCTTTCATATGTTTATTTTTATATGTGTTCCTAGAGAAAACTATGTTGAAAGATATTAGTAGCAATGATGCGGATTGGATCCATGATATGAGGTTTATCCTCATTGCTGCACAGAAGAATTATGTTCTTGATGCACCGCTAGGTGACAGACCTATTGCAGGAGCAGATGCAGACATTATGAACGTTTGGCTAGCTCAATATGATGACTACTTGATAGTTTAGTGCACCATGCTTAACGGCTTAGAATCGGGACTTCAAAGACGTTTTGAACGTCATGGACCATATGAGATGTTCCAGGAGTTGAAGTTAATATTTCAAGCAAATACCCGAGTTGAGAGATATGAAGTCTCCAACAAGTTCTATAGCTAAAAGATGGAGGAGAATCGCTCAACTAGTGAGCATGTGCTCAGATTGTCTGGTTACTACAATCGCTTGAATCAAGTGGGAGTTAATCTTCCAGATAAGATAGTGATTGACAGAATTCTCTAGTCACCATCACCAAGTTCGTAGAACTTCGTGATGAAAGTATGCAAGGGATGACGAAAACGATTCCCAAGCTCTTCGTGATGCTGAAATCAATGAAGGTAGAAATCAAGAAAATCATCAAGTGTTGATGGTTGACAAGACCACTAGTTTCAAGAAAAGGGCAAAGGGAAGAAGTGGAACTTCAAGAAGAACAGCAAGCAAGTTGCTGCTCAAGTGAAGAAGCCCAAGTCTGGTCCTAAGCCTGAGACTAAGTGCTTCTACTGCAAAGGGACGAGTCACTGGAAGTGGAACTGCCCCAAGTATTTGGCGGATAAGAAGGATGGCAAAAGTGAACAAAGGTATATTCGATATACATGTTATTGATGTGTACTTTACTAGTGTTTATAGCAACCCCTCGGCATTTTGATACTGGTTCAGTTGCTAAGAGTAGTAACTCGAAACGGGAGTTGCAGAATAAACAGAAAATAGTAAAAAGGCGAGGTGACGATGTGTGTTGGAAGTAGTTCCAAGATTGATATGATCATCATCGCACACTCCCTATACTTTCGGGATTAGTGTTGAAACTAAATAAGTGTTATTTGGTGTTTGCGTTGAGCATGAATAGGATTTGATCATGTTTATTGCAATACGGTTATTCATTTAAGTAAGAGAATAAATTGTTGTTCTGTTTACATGAATAAAACCTTATATGGTTACACACCCAATGAAAATGGTTCGTTGGATCTCGATCGTAGTGATACACATATTCATAATATTGAAACCAAAAGATGCAAAGTTAATAATGATAGTGCAACTTATTTGTGGCACTGCAGTTTAGGTCATATTGGTGTAAAGCGCATGAAGAAACTCCATGCTGATGGGATTTTGGAATCACTTGATTATGAATCACTTGATGCTTGCGAACCATGCCTTATGGCAAGATGACTAATGACTCCGTTCTCCGGAACAATAGAGCGAGCAACTGACTTATTGGAAATAATACATACTGATGTATGCGATCCAATGAGTGTTGAGGCTCGCGGCAAGTATCATTATTTTCTGACCTTCACAAATGATTTGAGCAGATATGGGTATATCTACTTAATGAAACATAAGTCTGAAACGTTTGAAAAGTTCAAAGAATTTCAGAGTGAAGTTGAAAATCATCGTAACAAGAAAATAAAATTTCTATGATCTGATCGTGAAGGAGAATATTTGAGTTATGAGTTTGGTCTACATTTGAAACAATGCGGAATAGTTTCGCAACTCACGCCACCCGGAACACCACAGCGTAATGGTGTGTCCGAACGTCGTAACCGCACTTTATTGGATATGGTGCAATCTATGATGTCTCTTATCGGTTTACCACTATCGTTTTGGGGTTATGCATTAGAGACAGCTGCATTCACTTTAAATAGGGCACCATCAAAATCCGTTGAGACGATGCCTTATGAACTGTGGTTTGGCGAGAAACCAAAGTTGTCGTTTCTTAAAGTTTGGGGCTGCGATGCTTATGTGAAAAAGTTTTCACCTGATAAGCTCGAACCCAAATCGGAGAAGTGCGTCTTCATAGAATACCCAAAGGTAACTATTGGGTACACCTTCTATCACAGATCCGAAAGCAAGATTCGTTGCTAAGATGGATCCTTTCTAGAGAAGGAGTTTCTCTCAAAAGAAGTGAGTGGGAGGAAAGTAGAACTTGATAAGGTAATTGTACCTTCTCCCAAATTGGAAAGTAGTTCATCACAGAAATCAGTTCCAGTGATGCCTACACCGATTAGTGAGGAAGTTAATGATGATGATCATGAAGCTTCAGATCAAGTTACTACCAAACCTCGTAGGTCTTCCAGAATAAGATCTGCACCAAAGTGGTACGGTAATCCCGTTCTAGAATTCATGTTACTAGACCATGATGAACCTACGAACTATGAGGAAGCGATGATGAGCCCAGATTCCGCAAAATGGCTTAAGGCCATGAAATCTGAGATGGGATCCATGTATGAGAACAAAGTGTGGACTTTGGTGGAGTTGCCCGATGATCGGCAAGCCATATTGTATAAATGGATCTTCAAGAGGAAGACAGACGTTGATATTAGTGTTACTATCTACAAAGCTTGACTTGTCGCAAAAAGGTTTTTGACAAGTTCAAGGTGTTGACTACAATGAGATTTTCTCAACTGTAGTGATGCTTAAGTCTGTCCGAATCATGTTAGCAATTGCCACAATTTATGAAATCTGGCAAATGGATGTCAAAACTGCATTCCTTAATGGTTTTCTCAAAGAAGAGTTGTATATGATGCAACCAGAAGGTTTTGTAAATCCTAAAGGTACTAACAAAATGTGCATGCTCCAGCGATCCATCTATGGACTGGTGCAAGCATCTCGGAGTTGGAATATACGCTTTGATGAGTTGATCAAAGCATATAGTTTTGTACAGACTTATGGTGAAGCCTGTATTTACAAGAAAGTGAGTGGGAGCACTACAACATTTCTGATAAGTATATGTGAATGACATATTGTTGATCGGAAATAATGTAGAATTTTTCTGCAAAGCATAAAGGAGTGTTTGAAAGGAGTTCTTTAAAATAAAGACCTCAGTAAAGCTACTTACATATTGAGCATCAAGATCTATTGAGATAGATCAAGACGCTTGATAAGATTTTCAATGAGTACATACCTTGACAAGATTTTGAAGTAGTTCAAAATGGAACAGTCAAAGAAGGAGTTCTTGCCTGTGTTGCAAAGTGTGAAGTTGAGTAAGACTCAACACACGACCATAGAAGAAAATAGAAAGAGAATGAAAAGTCATTCCCTATGCCTCAGTCATAGGTTCTATAAAGTATGCTATGCTGTGAACCAGACCTATTGTATACTCTACCCTGGTTTGGCAAGAGAGTACAATAGTGATCTAGGAGTAGATCACTGGACATTGGTGAAAATTATCCTTAGTGGAATAAGGATATGTTTCTCGATTATGGAGGTGACAAAAAGGTTCGTCGTAAAGGGTTACGTCGATAAAAGTTTTGGCACTGATCCAGATGACTCTAAGTCTTAATCTGGATACATATTGAAAGTGGGAGCAATTAGCTAGAGTAGCTCCGTGCAGAGCATTGTAGACATAGAATATTTGCAAAATACATACGGCTCTGAATGTGACAGACCCGTTGACTAAACTTCTCTCACAAGCAAAACATGATCATACCTTAGTACTCTTTGGGTGTTAATCACATAGAGATGTGAACTAGATTATTGACTCTAGTAAACCCTTTGGGTGTTGGTAACATGACGATGTGACATATTGGTGTTAAATCACATGGTGATGTGAACTAGATTATTGACTCTAGTGCAAGTGGGAGACTGAAGGAAATATGCCCTAGAGGCAATAATAAAGTTATTATTTATTTCCTTATTTCATGATAAATGTTTATTATTCATGCTAGAATTATATTAACCGGAAACATAATACATGTGTGAATACATAGACAAACAGAGTGTCACTAGTATGCCTCTACTTGACTAGCTCGTTAATTAAAGATGGTTATATTTCCTAACCATAGACATGAGTTATCATTTGATTAACGGGATCACATCATTAGTAGAATGATGTGATTGACTTGACCCATTCCGTTAGCTTAGCACTTCATCGTTTAGTATGTTGCTATTGCTTTCTTCATGACTTATACATGTTCCTATGACTATGAGATTATGCAACTCCCGTTTACCGGAGGAACACTTTGTGTGCTACCAAACATCACAACGTAACTGGGTGATTATAAAGGTGCTCTACAAGTGTCTCCGAAGGTACATGTTGGGTTGGCGTAATTCGAGATTAGGTTTTGTCACTCCGATTGTCGGAGAGGTATCTCTGGGCCCTCTCGGTAATACACATCACTTAAGCCTTGCAAGCATTGTAACTAATGAGTTAGTTACGGGATGATGTATTACGGAATGAGTAAAGAGACTTGCCGGTAACGAGATTGAACTAGGTATTGGATACCGACGATCGAATCTCGGGCAAGTAACATACCGATGACAAAGGGAACAACGTATGTTGTTATGCGGTTTGACCGATAAAGATCTTCGTAGAATATGTAGGAACCAATATGAACATCCAGGTTCCACTATTGGTTATTGACCAAGAATAGTTCTAGGTCAAGTCTACATAGTTCTCGAACCCGTAGGGTCCGCACGCTTAACGTTACGATGACAGTTTTATTATGAGTTTATGAGTTTTGATGTACCGAAGGAGTTCGGAGTCCCGGATGAGATCGGGGACATGACGAGGAGTCTCGAAATGGTCGAGACGTAAAGATCGATATATTGGACGACTATATTCGGAGTTCGGAAAGTCCGAGTGATTTGGGTATTTTTCAGAGTACCGGAGAGTTACGGGAATTCGTAATGGGTCTCATTGGGCCATACGGGAAAGGAGAGAAAGGGCCAAAAGGGTGGCCGCACCCCTCCCCTTGATCTGGTCCGAATTGGACTAGGGAGGGGGGGCGCCCCCTTCCTTCCTTCTCCTTCTCTCTTCCCTTTCCTTCTCTCCTAATCCTACTACATGGAAGGGTTCCTAGTTCTACTAGGAAAGGGGGAATCCTACTCCCGGTGGGAGTAGGACTCCCCTAGGGCGCGCCATAGTGAGGGTCGGCCCTCCCCCTCCTCCACTCCTTTATATACGGGGGCAGGGGCACCCCATAGACACACAAGTTGATCTACGGATCGTTCCTTAGCCGTGTGTGGTGCCCCCCTCCACCATATTCCACCTCGGTCATATCGTCGCGGAGTTTAGGCGAAGCCCTGCGCCGGTAGAACATCATCATCGTCACCACGCCATCATGCTGACGGAACTCATCCCCGACGCTTTGCTGGATTGGAGCCCGGGGAACGTCATCGAGCTAAACGTGTGCTGAACTCGGAGGTGCCGTATGTTCGGTGCTTGGATCGGTTGAATTGTGAAGACGTACGACTACATCAACCGCGTTGTCATAACGCTTCCGCTTATGGTCTACAAGGGTACATGGACAACACTCTCCCCTCTCGTTGCTATACCATCACCATGATCTTGCGTGTGCGTAGGAAATTTTTGAAATTACTACGTTCCCCAACACTTATCACTTTCGGCGGGATAGTGGATCCGGTGTTGGCTGGCAGGCGTGTCAGCAACCGGATCCAGGGACAGCTAGATGCGGACGACCTGCAGCTAGCGCGTGCCAAGAGGGCCGCCATGCTTTGTCATGCTGAGGCTACTACAGGTGCGTCTTTTGATAAAAGTTGTTCAATTTTATATTTCTCTGAGACTGAAATAGTTGATAAGGCAAACAACTTAGGAATTTCTTTGGGATCAAATAAAACCGAGGTCGTCAAATCTGTTAATGATCTTTTAGACTTGGAAGTGGAGAGAGCTTCTGAGATCATTCGTAACCTTGCATCTATCAAACCTATGAATGACAATGACATGAACAACTTAGGAATTACTGATCTCGCAAATATATGTAATAATCTGTTGCCTACTGTGGAGGCTGAGGATGAGGAGGATCTGGAGACCCCAGATACGATAGAGCCTCTCTTGATGGAGGGTGTAGTCTCTGTCGTAGACAATCCTATTTTCCCGCGGGGTGTTGAGGAGAAGCCCAAACGGCCCTGGAAGCGGAAAATTTATCCTACCTCGGCAATACGCCGAAGTGCTAGAGTTAAGCTTAAGAAAAAAAAATTCCATGATGACTTATGAAAGGACTCTTTTGGAATAGCAGAGGTCTAGCTGACTTGGCTAAACAAAGATTCTTAGCAGAGACAATGTTAGAACAACACTTAGATTTTATTGCACTCTTGGAAACTGGACGAGATAATTTCACATCACAGTTTCTTCAAACACCCCCTAGTGGTATCGATTTTGACTGGTACATTTTACCCCCTAGAGGAAGATCCGGTGGGATCTTACTAGGAGTACGGTGTGAGACTTTAGAGGTGCTTACTATGGTTCAGGGAGACTTTTCGGTTAAATTCAGGGTAAGATCAAAGCTGGATGGGTTCCGTTGGTCGCTAGTTGCTGTATATGGAGCAGCACAACCTGAGTTTAAACCTGACTTTCTGGCCGATCTGGTGCGGATTTGTGGAGATGAAAATCTGCCAATATTAGTCGGAGGGGATTTTAATATTATCCGGAGAAGAGAAGAAAAGAATAATGACAATTTTGATGGCCGTTGGTCTATGATGTTTAACATGATTATCAAGAGTCTCAATTTGAGAGAAACAGAGCTCAGCGGTAGACAATTTACATGGGCCAACTCCTTACCTATTCCGACTTATGAAAAGCTGGATAAGGTTCTTGCTAGTGTTGAGTGGGAGCAAAAGTATCCGTTGGTGTCGGTCCATGCGATGCAGAGAGCGATCTCGGATCATACACCACTCCTTTTAGACTCGGGTGAGGCTACCCATGTGGCAAATAAAAATATCTTCTCCTTCGAGCAAAGTTGGTTTGAGCGAGAAGGATTTATGGAGATGATTGCTCGCGAATGGGCTAAGCCGGTTACGGGAAGGACGCATGTCGAGAGATGGCAAAATAAAATTAGACATCTACGACAATTTCTGAGAGGTTGGGCCAGAAATGAGAGTGGGATTTACAAACATGAAAAAGAGCGTCTTACTCAACTGATTGAGGCACTAGACTTAAAGGCTGAAGCCACTCTCCTTTCTGTTAATGAGCATCGAACAAAGTCCGTGGCTGAGCAAGGTCTACGTGCTCTCCTGAGAGAGGAGGAGCTTAAGTGGGTGTTGCGTGCGAAAACGCTAAAGGTTGTCCAAGGGGATGACAATACACAATTTTTCCATATGGTTGCAAATGGTAAACATAGGAAGAAGAAAATCATACAACTTGAACAGGACGAGGGGACAATAGTGGGACATGAAAATCTGAAAGCGTATATCTCTAATTATTATAAAAAACTTTTTGGACCCCCGAATATATCCACGGTGTCTCTTGATGATTCTGTGATTGATGATATACCTCAATTACAGGCAGCAGAGAACGATGTTCTCTCTGCACCGTTTACTGAAAAAGAGGTTCATCAGGCCATAACCCAAATGAAGCCGAATAAAGCACCGGGACCAGATGGGTTTCTGGCTGAATTCTATAAGAAATGTTGGCATATTATTTGATCTTATGCCTATGTTTCACGATTGTTTTGACGGCCATTTGGAGTTGTTTCACCTCAACTTTGGTATGATAACGTTGCTACCTAAGAAAAATGAGGCTGTTCTGATCGAACAATTCCGGCCCATTTGTCTGCTAAATGTGAGTTTCAAGATTTTCACAAAGGTGGGAACCAATAGACTGACACAAATTTCTCACTCAGTGGTTCAACCAAGCCAGACAGCGTTTATGCCGGGATGACATATACTCGAAGGGGTGGTCGTCCTACATGAAACGCTTCATGAGATTCACTCGAAGAAATTGGATGGGGTTATCTTCAAAGTGGATTTCGAGTAGGCCTATGATAAAGTAGGCCTTTTCTTCAGCAGGCAATGCACATGAAGGGTTTTAGTGAAACCTGGAGGAACCAAGTGGATACTCAAATCCAGAAGGGTAGTGTTGGAATTAAGGTGAACGATGATATCAGTCACTATTTTTAGACACATAAGGGGTTGAGACAAGGGGATTCCATGCCACCTCTTCTGTTCAATATTGTGGCCGATATGTTGGCCGTCATTATTGGCAGGGCCAAGCAGCGTGGCCATGTAGAGGGTCTAGTTCCTCATCTAGTTGATGGAGGGGTGTCCATTCTATAATATGCTGATGACACTATTCTATTCATGGAACATGACATGGCTAAAGCACGTAACATGAAACTTACCTTGTGTCTATTTGAACAATTGTCTGGCTTAAAAATTAATTTTCATAAGAGCGAGGTGTTTTGTTTTGGGAAGGCCAAAGACGAAGAACACACTTACAGACAATTGTTCGGATGTGAATTAGGTGCTTTACCATTTAGTTACTTGGGAATCCCAATTCATCACCGTAAGTTATCCAACAAAGAATGGAAATGTATTGAAGAACAAATTGAAAAAAAAACTCAACTGCTGGAAGGGCAAGCTGATGTCATATGGAGGTCGGCTAGTTTTGATCAACTCCGTACTGACTAGTATGCCGATGTATCTACTTTCGTTTTTCGAAATTCCGAAAGGGGTCCGAAGGCGACTTGATTTCTTTAGATCCCATTTCTTTTGGCAGTCTAATGAGGCCAAGAGGAAATATCGTCTCGCGCGATGGGATATCCTTTGCCGACCTAAAGACCAAGGGGGTCTCGGTATTGAGAACTTAGAAATTAAGAATAAATGCCTTATGAGAAAATGGTTGTACATGTTAGAGACAGAGCCGGAAGGCATGTGGTCTCAAATCCTGCGCAATAAGTATTTGCACTCGAAAACACTAGCCCAGGTTACCATGAGACCAACTGACTCGCCTTCTGAAAGGGACTTATGAGAATGAAGGACATGTTCTTTCGTAGGGTCAAATTCTTGGTAGGCAATGGTATGTCAACAAGATTTTAGGAGGATACGTGGTTAGGAGAGACGCCTCTGGCCATACAATATCCAATCCTATATAATATTGTGCAACGTAAGGAGGATTACGTAGGCATCGTCCTTCTAACTATTCCCTTGAACATCCAGTTCAGACGTGCGTTAGTAGGTGAGAGATGGACAACCTAGATGTACCTGGTTCGGAGATTGATAGATGTTCAACTCTCCGACCTACCGGACTCAACACAATGGAAGTTAACTAAGAATGGGATGTTTACGGTGAAATCTTTTTATACGGATTTGATTAATTCTGGCCCCCTGTCAAGGTCACTACACATATGGAAGGTTAAGGTTCCTTTGCGTATTAAAATTTTCATGTGATTTGTCCACAAGCAAGTGATACTCACAAAGGACAACTTAATTAATAGACGATGGGTAGGCAATTCACAGTGTTGTTTCTGTGCGCATGATGAAACAATACAACATTTATTTCTTGAATGTCCACTTGCCAAGTTACTTTGGAGAATGATTCATATAGCTTTCAATATCAACCCTCCAGTAGATATTGCGTCTTTGTTTGGGACGTGGTTAGCTGGGGTTGAACAGACTACTGCAGCTCGTATTCGGATTGGAATATGTGCGCTATTATGGGCTATATGGAACTGCAGGAATGATATAATTTTTAACAGACAGCACAACTTAACTTTTTTGCAGGTTATTTTCAGAGCTACAGCTTGGATCCGTAAGTGGTCCTTACTCACTCCTATGGACTCCAGGGAGCCTTTGGTTACTGGGTGCAACCAATGGGAGATGGTAGCTCGGTTATCTTCAACCGGTTCGGATGTCGCTCGCATAACAGGATAGGAGTCTAGGAAGCTTATCCATCTTATTACCGTATCGGTGTTATTGTCCGCCTGTACTTTTTGTCGTTTCCTTACTTTGTTTCGCTCCGTTTGCGAGCTGTAAGACCTTTTTGATGTTATCTTTCTGGATTATTAATAAGAGGGCCACATGCATCATCAAGATGCAGAGGCAGGGGCACGCCTCCATTTCTAAAAAAAAATTGACTACCTCTATTAATTAGTTGACAATCTTCCTTAACGCCTAAGCAAAAACTGTTTTTCCTCTATTGAATTAAATGTCATCTGTTCGTCAAATGTTTCTTATTTAATTATTTATCACATACTTTTAGAGATCGGCAACCATGGATTCACGTTAATACCACCATAACCTACTGTAAAATCATGCTCCCTCCATTTTTCTGAAGTCAAACCAGCCAAATGTATATGCCCTGAGATAATAAGCTCCATACTTTTTGACATTATCACATCGAAATGGAAGCTTTCATCGACTCTGATGATGACTACTCGAATATGGAGCCAACGTATAAAATTAAACTCACAAAGTTATAATATCATGCAATTCTCTTTGTTCTTGCTGTTTAAGTATCCAGCAAGAGAATGGAAACCAAGTTTGACTGGATGCATAGAACTAACATCTTTATTTATAATCGCAAGTACACAACCAATGTATACCTTTCAAGCTACGTAGGTCCGGCCCGCAAATAAATAAAGGGCAACCTGGTGCATGTAGCTCCCGCTTGCGCAGGGTCCAGAAAAGGGTCCGGCAAATAAATAAATAAATAAAAACATCACATATGATCGAACAAGAAAATATATTGTGGAAACAAACAAAACTTTGCAGGCCAATACGAGGATTAACAACTCTTGGTACGATCCCCATCCATCACCAAACACCACCACCAATTTCATACGCTATGCAATTGAATTGGTTGACATTAATCAACAAAATGCAATGTAAGAACAACTAATCATGAATTTGCATCTTAATCCCATTGGATCGTAAGGCAGTGCAATGTTGTGATGCAAGCATGGATCGAAATGGTGGGAGATGGTAATCATCGTATCACCTCAGCGTCGTCAGCTTCCAGCTGCGGCCCCTGTCCAGCGGCTCGCTGCTGCCGGTAACGTCGTCCTCACGGTCCATGGTCACGGTGGTGTCCTGGCTGGCGGCGTCCGCCACCGGCACGATCTCCCTGTTCCGCCGCTCGCCGCCGAACCTGAGCATCTCGACGACCTCGGCCATGGTCGGCCTGCCCTCTGCGTTGCTCTGCGAGCACAGCATGGCCGTCTCGACCACTGCCCGGAGCTGCACGGCGTCGAACCGCCCGGTGAGCCTGGGGTCGGCGAGGCGGTCCCACTTGCGGCGCTCCACGAGCGGCCCCGCCCACTGCACGATCTCTCGCTTGACGCCGCCCGGCAGCTTCTCCAGCGGGCGGCGCGCGCTGACAAGCTCCAGCAACAGCACGCCGAAGCTGTAGACGTCGCAGCTCTCGGAGACTTTCCCCCACATGGCGTACTCCGGCGCCAGGTACCCGAGCGTGCCCTTGACCCGCGTGGTGAGATGGGAGACGCCCTCCGGGATGAGCTTGGCGAAGCCGAAGTCGGCCACCTTGGGCACGAGGTCCGCGTCCAGCAGCACGTTGCTGGCCTTGATGTCGCGGTGGATGATGTGCGGGCTGGCCTCGTGGTGCAGGTACGCGAGGCCCTGGGCGGCGCCGAGGGCGATGGCGAGGCGGCGGGGCCAGTCGAGCGGCGGGTGCTGCTGGGAGGCCGGGGTGCCGCGGTGCGGATGGAGGTGGGTGAGCAGGCTGTGGTTGGGCATGTAGTCGTACACGATGAGCCGCTCGTCGCCGCCGGCGTAGAAGCCGCGGAGGCTGAGCAGGTTCTTGTGCCGAACACGGCCCAGGATCTCCACCTCGATGGCGAACTCCATCTCCGCCTTGGCCGTCATCGCCTTCAGCCGCTTCACTGCAATCTGAATGAACCAGCGATGTCGATCCATGAGGCCTGTAGGTTCACCGCGCCCGCCGGTCGATCGCCGGCCGGCGGCGGCAACGAAGAACGGATCACATAATTGATTTACCGGCGTACCTCGACGCCCTTGGAGGTGCGGCCCCAGTAGACGGTGCCGAAGCCGCCCTCGCCGAGCTTGTTGCTCTCGTTGAAGTTGTTGGTGGCCTGGAGGAGCTCCTTGAGGGTGTACATCTCCCAGGGGAACTCCACGCTCCTGTTCTTGTTCTTGGACCCCCTCCTCGACGGATCCCTGCTCCCAGACATGGACACCGCACACCAAAACGCATGCAACTGAGCCAAATCCATCTCACGAAATGAATCAAGACCTAAACAACCGTACGCGCGTGCATCGGTGTGTGTATATGTACCTCCGGCGGCGGCTGGGGGCAGCCTCCGGCTCGGAGTCGCCGCCGGGGGCGACGCAGCAGAGGCACCGGTTGATCATTTCCTCAGACGATGGACGACGTGTGGAATAACCGCGCGTCGATCGAAGAGCTAGCGCTGAATCCCTGCAAGATGGAGGCGAGCTGGGGGGTGGATGCAGTGGTGAGAAACCAAGGCCGGAGATAGGGATGTTCCAAGGGCAGCAGCTTTGCTTCTTGTTTGTTTCTCCGGGTACAAGACTGTCCTCCTCGTGTTTGCCTATCTCCTTGGAGACTTCACTCTCGTCTGTTGTGGATCACTCCCCGCTTGCCAGCTGCCTGCTGTACATCTGCCTCTAGAAGGGCCTTTTGTAAGCGCCAAAATTTCAAATTCTCAGTGTGAAGCAAATGTGTAGCTTCAAGATGGTCAGCGGAAGAAAGTCATGATAGTAGTTGCTAAATATAACTAAAATAAGTTCCAAGTTTTGTATGGAAAATACCGAAAGATATTTCTTACATTTGCGAAAAAATTAGAGAAAGAATGACAAGCCTCCCGGTCTCCACGCCCTTGAATGCATACCACCATAACTATAATGTACGGTCTCAATGTCGTATGTATGATCGTCTGCCTTGTTAAAAAAGAACTATATTACACGGTACCAAAATAAAAGAACTTACAAAGGTGACATGAAAATGATAAACACAGAGTCATCGCAAGTTCATCAGCAAAACGACCCGATAGACTCGCTCATGTGCCACCGCTCCCTCGCGGCATCGGGGCATCCAACCCTAGCCGCCAGAGGAGGATTTAAGCCAACCTCGCCCCGCCGCCACTGCTGCCGATGTTGGCCACGGCTGCGGCGGGCCCCTGCTACGAAGGTAGCGGGGCACCCGTGTGCCAGATCCGGTGGCGGTGTTGGGAGCCCGGGACGGTGGCCCCGGGATGATCGCATCGGCTAACCAGACGACGCAACTACAGGGGCTTGGCGGCATCTGTCGGCTGCAAGGGCACTAATGGGACTGCTGGAAGGCGTTCCTGCAACGGCGAGCGGTGGAGCATCTGGTCCAGATTTGGTGCGACCCCATCCCTACTCCGATAGGTTCGACCTGCTGGTGGGCCGCAGTGGATGCTGCCACTTTCCGTGGGATGGCGGGCGCGCTCAGTTTGTGGCTATATTGTGCTGTGATTAGTGCTTGAAGGGGAACTTAGCATGTAATTTTTTAAAAAAAAATATCCTACGCTCACGCAAGATCTATTTAGGAGATGTATAGCAATGAGGGGGAGAGTGTGTCTACGTACCCTCATAGATCATAAGCGGAAGTGTTTCACAACGCGGTTGATGTAGTCGTACACCTTCACGATCCGTCCTGATCAAGTATCAAACGTACGGCACCTCCGCATTCAGCACACGTTCAGCTTAATGACGTCCTCGCCTTCTTGATCCAGCAAAACGGGCGAAGTAGTAGATGAGTTCCGGCAGCACGACGGCATGGTGATGGTGTTGGTGAAGAACAATCTCCGCAGGGCTTCGCCAAGCACAACGGAAACTATGACGGAGGATAAACTAGAGGGGACGGGTTTGCCGGCACATGGCTTGGTGATTCTTGATGTGTATTTGGTGCTAGCCATGCCCCTCTATTTATATGTTGAGCCCTGGGATCGAAACTTGGAGCAAAAGCCTCCTCAAAGTCGGTTTTTCCCAAAAGGCAAGAGTCCTACTCAGATTCCAGGACCAAACGCCACAATCCTTGGCGTCTGACCCATACGCCATGGGCCTCGGCGTCTGGCCCAGGGCCAGACGCCAGGGTCTCCAGGGTTTGGCCTCTGACCTCCGCAAAACTTTCTTTGGCACCGACCTATAGCCCAGTGGGCCTGACCACTACTAGGGAAAAGCCTATACACAGAATCTTACCAGCAGCGCTCCTCAAAATACCATGCTACTGCTATTTAGCAGCAGCGCATTTCACCAAAACCCGCTGCTGACTGGAAAATAGCAGTAGCGCGTCCACCACAAACCGCGCTACTGCTATAATTGCCATGACCTCGTCTCCCGCTAGTTATAGCAGTAGCGCTCTGTACAGAACAGCGCTACTGCTATAGAAGTTAGCAGCAACGCGCTTCTAGGAAAACCGCTACTGCTAAGATCAGCCCACAAGTTTAGTCCCACCTCGCTCCGTGAACAGGGTGTTTACCACCTTAAATTTGTTATTTCTGAAACTACCACAACCAGTTGGTCTTCACTGAACTCTATGTGTAAAATTTGTGGCCGCAATATGAGTCCTCTCCGGTTCCTATCAGAGGGGACTCATATTGACAATTCAGATTGTACACAAAAAGATCATTGATGGCCAATGTATTTTTGCATTGATGTATTTTTTGTGTAGTTACACTTAGCAGTAGTGGTTTATATGCAAAGCGCTACTGCTATTCAGATTAGCTGTAGCGCGTTTTGGCAAACGCGCTACAACTATCCCTACCTTATCCCCACGTGCACGACTGGCCCTCACTCACACTGATCTCGCTCTCGCCCACGTGCCGATAATCGTCATCGTGCATCGCCGCCGCCGCCGCCTTCGTCCGTCCGCCGCCGAGGTACTCCCCTCCTTCCGTCCCTCCTTCCTCCTCCTCCCTCCTCCCTCCGCCTGCGGCCGCCCCTCCCTCATCCGCCGTCGCCCTCCTCCCTCCGCCTGCGGCCGCCCCTCCTTCCTCCTCCACCATCAGCCCTCCTCCCACCGCCCTCGACCTCGCCGCCCCTAGCTACCTCTCCGTCGCCCCCACCCCCTGCGACTAGTTAGTACTAGATTTAGTAGTAGTAGATGTTAATTTTTGGGTTCATAGTTAGTACTAGATGTTGCTTAGTTAGTACTAGATTTTTAGTAGTAGTAGTGGTAGTTGAACTACTTTAGTTGTAGTTGAACTAGTTTAGTAAGTACATTAATAAACTAGTTGAACTAGTTGAATTAATTGAACTAATGTACTTTTAGTAAGATAATTAATATAACTAGTTGAACATGTCATATTTGTTGCTATTTTTAGTTTAAGCAATTATTCGGGATGTATTAGTGATAACTTATATGGTTTCAGGTGACCATCGTCGTCCCCGTCATCGACCCCCTCCGACATCCCCGCTGTCATCCCAGTCACCGACCCCCTCCGACATCGAGGTGAGACCAGCCAAATATCCTTGTATATCTTGTGTTGTTGCTCAAATAGGATATGTGGTTGCCCAAGTGGCCGTTCATGTTCAGTTTACATCTCCGAGTGGCCTATGTTTTGCCGGAGTGTTGATTAGTTTCCGTTCCGGCAAATTTCAGGCGCTCGATATGTCCTTTTTTAGCAAAGGTCATGCCGGATTTTTTTGTGAATTCTGGAATGACTTGTGCTAGAATATGTACAAGTTTAATCTTTGAATTATGATTGTAGGAAATGTCGTACTCGGACGACGACAGTCTCACGGGGGAGTGTAGCTGGTGCCACGACGATCGAGGTATGTGCGACAGGTTCGTTCAGCTGGACGAAGATCGGCGCTTCAGCATTAAGCTCGAGGAGACCTTTGATTGTGAGACGGTACGCAACAACGACAAGTGTTTTTTTTTCGTAATTAAGCATGACTTCAACTATTTCAACGTCTAATTTTCATATTTTACAATTCAACTAGCTTATCCCATGCCATGCAAGACGCTATGTCTTGGAGAGTATGGGTTTTGAAGACCATGAAAATTTCGAAGCAAAGAAAATACACCTAAAGACCCATCATGATATGGATTTTGAAGTAAATCTGTGCAATGCTCAGAGCGTAACCCATTTTGGTTGCCAAAATTGGGAAGCACTTTGCAAAATGTATGGTTTTTATGAGGGTATGATTGTCACCATGGATCTTGGTGATCCTGACATCGAGCAAGACAATATGGACATTTGGGTCCTTGTTGATACGCTTCCGATTGTACCGCTATGTGAGTTTCTCAAACATAGTTATTAACTAATTTATATTGTTTATTTCAAAATAGTTGATAGCTTATTTCCATTGACAGCTTATTTTGATTCTTCAAAGACTGTGCGGAAGATGGTAGATAAAACCCACTACACCGATGGCACCGAATTAACGTATAAGGAGAAAAATCATCTGATCGCATTTTGTACTCTTCTTAAGAATTACAATGACTATTATCGAACTCCTCCAAATTATGGTGAATACGTGCCACTAGTGCATGTGTTGAACCACGGTAACTTCTCTGGAGATACCCTGGTAAGATTTTTTACTATTAGGACATCCGTGCATCTTTTGCATACTTCTAAAATTAGTACGTCATTGCTAACTACGAAGTTATTATTATGTTTTTCAACAGAAACTCCTGATGGATTGTGTGCCTCATCTGATGTCTCTGCATGGTCGCCTCTCAGTTCTGAACATACTGCCAGGTAAATCTACGGAGCTCACCTGTGCATATCGAATTTCTAAAACCCGTGAACACATGTTCATCAAAGAATGGAAGAAATGTATGGATATTCGCAAGGAGGTTCTTGGAAGTAACATTCAGCGAAAGGGAAGAATTGGAGATAGGCTAATCTCCATTCTCCATAATGGAGAGTCAGGGGCTATCTTGTTTTTTGCTATTTTACCTTAGAAAATGTAGTAGGTCTTAATCGAATGTAATAGGTCCTATGAGGTACAATATGTTTATTATGTGGTAATGTGTTAGAGTTGATAATGATGATCTTGAGGAGGTGTTATGTGATGTCAATGATGAAAATGATGATCTTGAGGAGGTGTTATTTGACAATGATGTATTATGATGACAAGTTGTTAATGATATGATGATGATGATGATATTATTATATCATTGGGTGAAAGAACCGCGGATTAGTTTCAAGTGGATGGACATACATAACTCATATAATACTATATCGTCAATGAACGTTAAGCGTGCGGACCCTACGGGTTTGAGAACTATGTAGACATGACCAAGACACCTCTTCGGTCAATAACCAATAGCCGGACCTGGATGCCCATATTGGCTCCTACATATTCTACAAATATCTTTATCGGTCGAACCTTATGCCAACATATGTTATTCCCTTTGTCATCGGTATTTTACTTGCCCGAGATTTGATCGTCGGTATCTTCATACCTAGTTCAATCTCGTTACCGGCAAGTCTTTTTAGTCGTCCTGTAATGCATCATCCTGCAACTAACTCATTAGTCACTTGCTTGCAAGGCTTCTTATGATCTGCATTATCGAAAGGGCCCAGAGATACCTCTCTCATACTCAGGGTGACAAATCCTAACACTAGTAGAAAAAGGACCTATAGTCCCGGTTCGTAAGGGCCATTAGTCCCAGTTTCTGAAGCGGGACTAAAGTGTCGGTACTAATGCCCTATACCTTTAGTCCCGATTTTTGCATAAACCGGGACAGATGGGCCTCCATGTGGCCTGTGCGGCGAGCCCAGGCAGGAGGCCCTTTGGTCCCGGTTGGTGGCACCAACTGGGACCAATATGCATCCATGCGTCAGCATTTCAGGTGCTGGGGTTTTTGTTTTTTT
>NC_041389.1:517048618-517053278 GCF_002162155.2 Triticum dicoccoides
GTTAGGGGGTTTTGGGGGGTTAATTTAGGTGTTTCATATATTGTGTTAGCTAGCTAATTAATAGAGAGAAGTGTCCTCTCTTATCTCCGTGCTTGGTCGACACTACGTACTATACGTATAGAGAGGACTAGACACGCTAGCTAGTAAGCAAATGAAGGAAACAAAAGATCGTCATGAACATATGCATACAGAGAGAAGTGATATCGACCACCTCTCCTTCTCTAAGAGATTGGTCGAACAACAAGTTCTCGTATATCTATCCGACGCTACGTACTAGCTACATATATACAATATAAGTATCTCTTAATCAAAATATAATCTCCTAATTAAAATCGAGATGATTAGGGTCCACATGGTATTCTCCGTCTTTAGCAATCACGTGGTCAAGAAAGAATGCCGCCAATTCCTCTTGAATTCCTCGCATACGATCTGGTGGTAGGATTTCATCCCGCATCTGAAATATCTAATTTGAAGAAGGGGGTCAATACATATATATGAATAAATGAAACTCAACACAAATGATGGTAATAAAATAAAATTGTGAATATTATTATTTACGCACTTCATATTGTTTGTCAGAGTAGCCCCGCTCACAGGTCGTGTGGCGGATGGACTCGCAAATGTAGTATCCACAGTAATCATTCACTTGTTCCTACCACAACCACTTTATAAGAAATAGATCGAGGTCAATCAAACTGATAATTAGCAAGCATGTTAAATGGTATTGATGAAACTAGCGCTTGAATCACTAGGAGATGCGTGGAACATGCTACTATAGTACTTACTTTCGGGTGTCTAAATTGCAGCTTCTTTGGCAGTCCCGGAGTTTTTGAGGTGAATTTTTTCCAAACCCTGCCAGCAGACAAAGAAAACAATTACTTGATATCAGGAAATGAACAAAGTTGCTGATATGGTGCGATAATGATCGATTTAACTTACTTCTTTAGAATTTCAATCATGTCCACATACTCCTTGGGATCTTTTCGTCTCGAGTCTAAGACGGTTACTAGTCCCTGCTCAAGCTTAATCTCTAGGAGAATATAGTGGAACTTGCGCATGCATGCATAACTCATCAATTACATTACTATAACCTCGACTAATAAGGGAAACTGAATATGCACAAGACAGTAACACTCACTTGAATTCGTAAGGGAAGAGTATTATAGCTTTGTTTTGACTTAATACAAACGATTGTATCAGCTTGGCCTCGGTTTCTTTGGCCTAAGATTTAACCATATATGCATCTACGAGATTTGTGTTAACGAACCCAATATCACCGATTTGTCGTTTCTTCAATTCAGCGATCTTCAATCTGCATAATATAGTGAGGATAATTAAAAATACATGCAATGAAAGAGCTGACCTATATATAGAGACTTAATGACAGAAGTAGTACTGTACTTACAAGCAGTAGCAAGTGAGCATTAATTTATCGAGGGCCTTTAGATTGAAAAACGCGAAGAACTCCTCAAATGGAACATTCAACAGTTCAATTCCAACAAGGTCATGCTCCTCTCTGACTCTCATCATCAAAATATTCATCCCCTCAGACTCTCTGCAGGTTTTCATGTACCAATCATGGAATATGAACATCATCATTGGTAGAGATCTTTCATCTTTGACGAGAGGCTTCCCGTACACGTATTTGTGTTCGTCCACCTCCACGAAATCATAATGTACATCGTTGGGCAGGTAATCTTCAAGATTGTTATAACCGGGCACCACCCCGCCCAGAACACTAGCGACAATATCGCTAGACACCTGGAGCGGGGGGAACGATTGGTTCGCTTGTTCGCCGAGCTGGGCAACTTTTTTCCCAGCTCGTCATTGACCACTGATAGTACTTCCCGACCGCGACGCTTCCACAAATGACTTTGTAAGAATGCGCTCATAGTTGCCTTTCGCCGGAGACTTTGGCGGTTTCTTCAGTGCAGCTAGAGTATGCTTCACTTTTACCGAATCTATCTGCTCCTCCGGAGGTGGATGTTTCTTTGCTTTCACCCCTTCAAAGAAGTTCTTCACTTTGGCTTGCACGATCTGCATGTTTTCCTCCACGGTCCTCTCGTATGGTAACTTCTCTGGAGTCTTGAGAGAAGGACCGTATTTGTATTGCCTCCCGGCTCTGGCCGTGCTGCTAGACGCCGGAGCAGATGGAGCGGCTGCGACTGTCTTTCCTTTCTTACGAGGCAAAAGAGAAGGACTACGACGCGTCGGAGCAGCCGGAGCGGCGGCGGGTCTCTTGATCCACCCTTGTTGACGAGGCGGAGAAGGAGGCTGGCTGCTCGGGGGCGCCGGCGCAGGCGGAGAAGGAGGCGGAGTGCCGCCACACGCTGGAGAAGGAGGCTGAGTGCCCCGATCACTCGCCATAGGAGGAGGCGGAGGAGGAGGCGGATTGCCTTGACTCACCGGAGGAGGAGGAGGAGGCGGAGGCGTCCAGTTCGGAAGGTTGATGAGCTCCTTCCGCCATAGGCATGGAGTCTTTAGAGAAGAACCCAGCCGAATCTTCCCTTCACCCGTAGGGTGGTCAAGCTGAAGGCCCTCAAATCCATCCGTTATTTGATCCACCATCACCCTAGCATATCCTTCTTGAATCGGCTGGCCGTGGTAGGTTGCGCCAGGTTCATTAGGTATAACAGAGCCAATAGCCGCCTTGACTTTCAATGTCATCCATCACGTCATAAGGTGGCAATGTTGAGACTCCGTGATAGCATCCACAGGTAGCTAGCAAGAGCCGTGAAGACAAGCTCCAGCTGCTGAGTCTGCTCGGTGGAAGCCATGCTGCTTCTCCGCTGAGATGGTGGGGTAGCTTCAGGGGAAGATTCGGCAGGTCGTTTGCTCGATCTGCTTCTTGTTCCTCTAGCCCTTGTACCCTTTCGTGCAGCGCCTGCAGTTGGCTATGCTCCACTTTCTTCCTCCTCTCCT
The DNA here is from genome assembly GCF_002162155.2 of Triticum dicoccoides. NCBI lineage: Eukaryota > Viridiplantae > Streptophyta > Magnoliopsida > Poales > Poaceae > Triticum > Triticum dicoccoides. The sequence continues at coordinate 517,051,541 of NC_041389.1, forward strand.
GGGTTTTGTAACCCCATGCATCTGGAAAGCCAGCCTTCCACGAAATGGAGCCTGACATGCCTCGTGTCCGTCCAGGGTGCTCAGGATTCCCGAGGGCCATTGTGAGCTCGTCCTTCTCTCTGTCTGGGACGAATGTCCCTTGCTGCGCTTTCTCGATATACTCCTCAAGCCTTGTGACGGGTATTCACAGTTGCTCTTCCATCCAAACACACTTCCCTGTTACAGGGACCAAGGTTCCACCAACCCCGAAGAACCAAGTCCGGCAACAGTCTGGCCAGTTTAATGTCTCTTGTTCGACCCCTTTAGCAATCAGCTCATTCTCAGCCTTGTCCCACAAAGGTCGGGCTTTGAGGTAGCCACCTGACCCCGTGCGATGGTGATGCTTCTTCTTTGCAGCATTTTTCTTGTTTATCGTTGACATCTTCTTACTCTTTTCCGATGTCTTGTGGGCCACAAATGTGGGCCAGTGATCTCTGATCTTCTCATACTTTTCAGTGAATTCTGGTGTCTTTTCTTCGTTGACAAACTCTGTTTTCAGCTCATTCTTCCACCTCCTGAATAGTTCTGCCATCTTCTTAAGAGCATGAGACTTGATCAATTGCTCTTTAACTGGCTTCTCCGGATCCTCCTCTGGCGGTAGGGTGAAATTTTCCTTAAGCAATGTCCAAAGATCTTCTTTCTGCATATTGGAGACATAAGACACCTCAGGGTCTTCCTTCTTAGGCTTTAACCATTGTTGGATACTGATCGGGATCTTGTCCCTAACAAGAACCCCGCACTGAGCACGAAATGCATCCCTTGTCCAGATGGGTTCAATCGGCTTGCCATCGCGCGCGATTGCTGTGATCTCAAACCTTTCATCCAAGCGCAACTTTTTCTTTGGGCCTCGTTTCTTTAGCAAATTTGTGCTCGATCTGGAGGGCTAGAGAAAAGAAGACAAGAGTTAATTAATATGTGTACATACAAAAACAATGAATGTATCAATTAGCTAGTCAGCATAGGCTTAACTAATATATATACCTGGCCGGACTCGGTTCGGTCACCGGAGCCGTCATGACGGTCTACTTCTTCTTGTACCGGCATTGGGTCACCGGAGCCATCATAATCATAACCTTCTTCTTCACTACCCTGTCCTTCCAGACCATCGGTGTCGTTGAGAAACGACGCAACAACATCACTTCCTTTTGCGATTATGTCCCCCAACATCTCTTCTGTTTCTTCGTCTCGGGGGTGCTCCATAGTTTCTGCAAATATTTACAACATGGCAATTATTATTCAAACATGACAGCTAGATATATTAGTGGCAAACATAGAACTATCTAGTTAATATAATCACAATAAGGAATCATATTAGTGGCCTCGACGCTGCTTCTCTAGGGTTAGGGGTGGCCTCGGTAACACTTCAAGGGTTTGGGGTGGCCTCGACAATGCTTCAAGGGTTTGGGGTGGCCTCGACGACAACGCTCTTTTAACTTGGTAAATTTGGGTGGCCTCGAGAGAGTTTGTCGCGTAGGGGGGCACGGCGGGAGGGGGTAGGAGACCAACATCGTTTTTTTCTAGGGTTTGGGTGTCCTCGAGAGTTTTGGTCGAGCGAGAGGGCCAGGGGGTGCTCCCGTGGTATAAGTTATCATGGTCGAGAGGGGGTATATATATCGACCGCCACTCATGTCGAAGTTATCTGGGAGGGGGTTATATCGACAACGACGCGACATACATACATGGGAAAATAATGTTATCG
>NC_041389.1:517053420-517054122 GCF_002162155.2 Triticum dicoccoides
CGACAACGACATACCCGATAAAAAATAAGAAGACAAAAGAAGAAATAAAAAGAGGAGAAGAAGAAAGGAATAGAAGAGAAGCAATTGAAGAAAAAAAAGAAGAAAAAAAGGAGAAGAAGAAAGGAATAGAGGAGAAGACCTTCTCCTCTATTCCTTTCTTCTTCTCCTTGTTTTTCTTCTTTTTTCCTCTTCTTATTTATTTCTCCTCTTCTTCCTCTCCTCTTCTTCTCCTTTCTTCCTCTTCTTATTTTCCTTTTTCTCCTCTCATTCTTTTTCTTCTTCTTCCTTTCCTAGCTAGATATTTAAATTTTTTCTAAAAATTAAACTAACCTAAAATGTACTAAATCAGAGAACATATATAGATAAAACTTTTCAAAAAATCTAACTTGCATATATGTATACTTTAAAACATCATTAATTACAATTGAAAAAATACATACATACATACAAAAAACATGTAAAAAATACATACATACATAAAAAATACATATATCTAAAAATTACATACATACATATATGAAAATCTAAAAACATGTAAAAAAATCTAATAAAAATTAAGAAAACATAATTAACCAAATAAAAATTAACCAGGGGCGGCGCTGGAGACAGCGATGGCGAGGGCGGCTGGCGACGGCGACGGCGGGGGCGGCTGGCGACGACAACGGTGGGGGCGGCAAGGGCGCCGGCGCGCGGGGGCGGGCC
>NC_041389.1:517054702-517056849 GCF_002162155.2 Triticum dicoccoides
GGTACCGGTTGGTGGCAACAACCGGTACCAATGCCCCCCCCTTTAGTCCCGGTTGGTGCCACCAACCGAGACCAAAGGCCCCTGTGCTGCCTGCGTCGCGGCCAAAGTTTAGTCCCACCTCGCTAGTTGAGAGGGGTGCGCAGTGGGTTATAAGCCCCACTGCCGCACCCCTGTCGAGCTCCTCTCCATTCCAAGCTTATGGGCCTAATTGTTACTGCTATGCCTGATGGGCCTTCTGGGGCTTCTGCGGGCCTGAATCCTGGCCCATGGATGGGTTTCTAGTCGTATTCAAGCCGTGGTGGCCTAGTTGGTGGCAGTTTTTTTTATTTTTTCTAGTGTTTTTGTTTTCTTTTTTGCTTTATTTATTTTGTTTTGTTTCTACTTACAACAAAATACTTATTTATTTTATTTTATTTTCTTTATAGTTACTTATTAATTTTATTTTATGTTAATTCTTTTTGCTATTAAAGTTTCTAACAAAAAAAGTTCTTTATGAAAATTCTTTTTGCTTTTAATGATTTTGAACATAAAATACTTTGATAATTTTAGTTGCATCAATTTTATATAGTTTTAGTTTCCATAATACTAGAGGCTGCTTATAATGTTTTGAACAGAAAATACTTTGATAATTTTAGTTTCATAAATTTTATTTATGTTATTAAAGTTTATTTTTTTATTTTATTTTGTTTCTACTTATATATTTTATTAAAGTTTATATTATTTTGTTTCAAATTACTTATTTATTTTATTTTATTTTGTTTCTGACTTCATTTGTTATTTTTCATGCATTTACGGATTATTTAGAGCTATAAGACCATGAAATTGAAAAGCATTTGAAATGAACTCTGAAAAGGTTCCAAGTTGGCATGGTATCATCATTTCACCCACATCGCATGTGGAACAAAGTACAGAGGGTTACGGCAAAAACTGGATGCACTTCGTGTACAACACAGACAATCTCCTTCGAAGTATCAGAGTTTCATACGGAAACTCGTCTGTTACAAAGGGATTTCATTTTTTTGAACTTATTTGAACTCCATAGTGTTTATGTGTTCAAAATGCACCATTCAAATCCACATCATCAATTTACAACCCTATCTGACTTCATTTGTTATTTTTCATGCATTTACTGATTATTTTGAGCTATAAGACCATGAAATTGAAAAGCATTTGAAATGAACTCTGAAAAGGTTCCAAGTTGGCATGGTATCATCATTTCACCCACATAGCATGTGCAAGAAAGTATAGAGGGTTACAGCAAAAGCTGGATGCACTTCGTGTACAAAACAGACAATCTCCTTCGAAGTATCAGGGTTTCATACAAAAACTCGTCTGTTACAAAGGGATTTCATTTTTTTTGAACTTATTTGAACTCCATAGTTTTTCTGTTTTCAAAATGCACCATTCAAAGCCACACCATCAATTTACAACCCTTTCTGACTTCATTTGTTATTTTTCATGCATTTACTGATTATTTTGAGCTATAAGACCATGAAATTGAGAAGCATTTGAAATGAACTCTGAAAAGGTTCCAAGTTGGCATGGTATCATCATTTCACCCACATAGCATGTGCAACAAAGTACAGAGGGTTACGGAAAAAACTGGATGCACTTCGTGTACAAAACGAACAATCTCTTTCGAAGTATAAGGGTTTCATACGGAAACTTGTCTGTTACAAAGGGATTTCAATGTTTTTGAACTTATTTGAACTCCATAGTTTTTCTGTGTTCAAAATGCACCATTCAAAGCCACATCATCAATTTACAACCCTTTCTGACTACATTTGTTATTTTTCATGCATTTACTGATTATTTTGAGCTATAAGACCATGAAATTGAAAAACATTTGAAATGAACTCTGAAAAGGTTCCAAGTTGGCATGGTATCATCATTTCACCCACATAGCATCTGTAAGAAAGTACAAAGGGTTACGGCAAAAACTGGATGCACTTCATGTACAAAGCGGACAATCTCTTTCGAAGTATCAGGGTTTCGTACGGAAACTCGTCTGTTACAAAGGGATTTCAATGTTTTTGAACATATTTGAACTCCATAGTTTTTCTGTGTTCAAAATGCACCATTCAAAGCCACATCATCAATTTACAACCCTTTCTGACTACATTTGTTATTTTTCACGCATTTACTGA
>NC_041389.1:517057162-517119312 GCF_002162155.2 Triticum dicoccoides
GCATTTGAAATGAACTCTGAAAAGGTTCCAAGTTGGCATGGTATCATCATTTCACCCACATAGCATCTGTAAGAAAGTACAAAGGGTTACGGCAAAAACTGGATGCACTTCATGTACAAAGCGGACAATCTCTTTCGAAGTATCAGGGTTTCGTACGGAAACTCGTCTGTTACAAAGGGATTTCAATTTTTTTGAACATATTTGAACTCCATAGTTTTTCTGTGTTCAAAATGCACCATTCAAAGCCACATCATCAATTTACAACCCTTTCTGACTACATTTGTTATTTTTCACGCATTTACTGATTATTTTGAGCTATAAGACCATGAAATTGAAAAGCATTTGAAATGAACTTTGAAAAGATCCAAGTTGGAATGGTATCATCATTTCACCCACATATCATCATTAATATAAGTTCATCATCACATTAAAACCAAAGTAAATACATAGTTCGCATTGAACAACATATAGCTCTCCAGAGCATCTAATTAAACCATACATTGAAATTATGTAAAACATTTCAATGCAACAACAAATGCGATCATAATCGCAACCAATGTAACAACTGATCCAACTGCATAATGATACCAAGCCTCGGTATGAATGGCATATTTTATAATCTTTTTAATCTTCAACCGCATTGCATCCATCTTGATCTTGTGATCATCGACGACATCCACAACATGCAACTCCAATATCATCTTCTCCTCCCCAATTTTTCTTATTTTTCCTTCAAGTAATTGTTTTCTTCTTCAACTAGATTTAACCTCTCGACAATAGGGTCGGTTGGAATTTCTAGTTCAACAACCTCCTAGATAAATAAAATCTATGTCACATTGGTCGGCATAATTGTCATAAACAATAATTGAACCAAATAGTTATGAAAAGATAATATATACCACATCTGAATCATAGACAGGACGAGGGTCGACGGGGGCGGATACCAAAACCATCACACTATATAATAATAAGGAATAATAAAAGTAATAAAATGAGACAAATATCTATCTGAAGTAAGAATTTTTTTCTTTTAGAAAGAAGATAAGAACAAGAGGCTCACCACGGTGTTGCCGGCGACGAGATCGACGCGGGTGATCGACGGCGGTGAAGACGGGGACGGGACGTGATGGACCGCTAAACCTAGACAAATCTTGGGGAAAATGGAGCTCGGAGGTCGAGTTTCGAGAGGAGAAAGATTAACTAGTGTGGCCGGGGCATTTCATCGAACACCTCATGTGTATAGGAGGTGAACTAGAGCACCCAAATGCCCTCCCCTCGCTGGCTTGAAAACACATAGCACTATGGAGTGCTCTGCCGCGGCGATGGGGTATATATAGGCAAGTTATTTGTCCCGGTTCATGGCATGAACCGGGACTAAAGCCTCCCCTTCTGTCCCGGTTCAAGCCACGAACCGGGACCTATGGTTGTGGGCCAGGAGCGAGGCCCATTTGTCCCAGTTCATGCCTGGAACTGGGACAAATGGTTCCATATGAACCGGGAACAATGCCCATGAGGCCCCTTCCGCCCCCCTGGGCACACGAACCGGGTCTAATACCCCCCATGGGTCCCGGTTCTTGAAGAATCAGGACTAATGGGCTGGCCAGGCCCGAACGATAGCCATGTTTTCTACTAGTGTAATCTTGATCTATGCCAACCCAACAAACACCTTCGGAGATACCTGTAGAGCATCTTTATAATCACCCGATTACGTTGTGATGTTTGATAGCACACAAGGCATTCCTTCGATATCTGGGAGTTGCATAATCTCATAGTCGAAGGAATATGTATTTGACATGAAGAAAGCAATAGCAATAAAACTGAACGATCATAATTCTAAGCTAACGAATGGGTCTTGTCCATCACATCATTCTCCTAATGATGTGATCCCGTTTATCAAATGACAACACATGTCTATGGTTGGGAAACTTAACCATCTTTGATCAACGAGCTAGTCTAGTAGAGGCTTACTAGGGACACGATATTTTGTCTATGTATGCACACATGTATCAAGTTTCCGGTTAATACAATTCTAGCATGAAAAATAAACATTTATCATGATATAAGGAAATATAAAATAACAACTTTATTATTGTCTCTAGGGCATATTTCCTTCAGTTTCCCACTTGCCCTAGAGTCGATAATCTAGTTCACATCTTTATGTGATTAACACCCATAGTTCACATCGCCATGTGACCAACACCCCAAGGGTATACTAGAGTCAATAATCTAGTTCACATCGATATGTGATTAACACCCAAAGAGTACTTTGGTGTGATCATCATTTGCTAGTGAGAGAGGTTTAGCCAACGGGTCTGCCACATTTAGATCCGTATGTATTTCACAAATTTCTATGTCTACAATACTCTGCTTGGAGCTACTCTAGCTAATTGCTTCCACTTTCAATATGTATCTAGATCGAGACTTAGAGTCATCTGGATCGGTGTAAAAGCTTGCATCGACGTAACTCGACGAACTCTTTATCACCCCCATAACAAAGAAACATTTCCTTAGTCCTTTTTAAGGCAACTAAGGATAATTTTGACGGTTGTCCAGTGATCTACCCCTGGATCACTGTTGTACACCCTTGCCAAACTCATGGCAAGGTACACAACAGGTTTGGTACACAACATGGTATACTTTATAGAACATATGGCTGAGGCATAGGGAATGACTTTCATTCTCTTTTGATCTTCTGCCATGGTCGGGCTTTAAGTCTTACTCAACTTCACACCTTACAATACTGGCAAGAACTCCTTCTTTGACTGATCCATTTTGAACTCTTTCAAAATCAAGTCAAGGTATGTACTCATTGAAAGTCTTATCAAGCTTCTTGATCTATCTCTATAGATCTTGATGCCAAATATGCAAGCAGCTTCACCGAGGTCTTTCATTAAAAAATTCTTATACTTTTATGCTATCCAGAAATTCTATATCATTTCCAATCAATAATATGTCATCCACATATAATATCATAAATGCTACAAAGCTCCCACTCACTTTCTTGTAAATACAGGCTTCACCATAAGTTTGTATAAAACCATATGCTTTGATCACCTCATCAAAGCGTATATTCCAACTCCGAGATGCTTGCACCAGTCCATAGATGGACCACCGGAGCTTGCATATCTTGTTAGCACCTTTAGGATCGAGAAAACCTTCTGGTTGCATCATATACAACTCTTGTTAGAGATATCCATTTAAGGAATGCAGTTTTGACATCCATTTGCCAGATTTCATAAAATGTGGCAATTGGTAACATGATTTGGACAGAGTTAAGCATCACTACGGTTGAGAAAGTCTCATCGTAGTCAACCCCTTGAACTTGTCGAAAAACCTTTTATGACAAGTTGAGCTTTGCAGACAGTAACATTACCATCAGCGTCAGTCTTCTGCTTGAAGATCCATTTATTCTCTACGAATTATCGATCATCGGGCAAGTCCACCAAAGTCCACACTTTGTTCTCATATATGGATCCTATCTCAGATTTCATGGCCTCAAGCCATCTGTCGGAATCTGGGCTTATCATAACTTCTTCATAGTTTGTAGGTTCGCCTTGGTCTAGTAACATGACTTTCAGGACAGGATTACCGTACCACTCTAGTGCGGATCGTGCTCTGGTTGACCTATGAAATTCAGTAGTAATTTGATCTGAAGTTTCAAGATCATCATCTTTAGTTTCCGCTCTAGTTGGTGTAGGAATCACGGGAACAGTTGTCTCTGATGTACTACTTTCCAATTCGAGAGAAGGTACATTTACCTCATCAGGTTCTACTTTCCTCCCACTCAATTCTTTCGAGAGAAACTCCTTCTCTAGAAAGGACCCATTCTCAGCAACAAAATCTTGCCTTCGGATCTGTGATGGAAGGTGTACCCAATTGTTTCCTTAGGATATCCTATGAAGACACACTTCTCCGATTTGGGTTCGAGCTTATCAGGCTGAAGCCTTTTGACATAAGTGTCGCAACCCCAAACTTTAAGAAATGATAGCTTAGGTTTATTATCAAACCACAATTCATACGGTGTTGTCTTGTCGGAGTAATTGGCCACGGGTACTCGAAGACGGCAAGACAATAAATCAAGACATCGGGGCTAGCAAAGCCCCTTAGTTCGACTGCCCGGCCGCTCCTGCCGGCTCCCCGTCTGACTGCTCTACTCGGCCGGCTGCCGACTGCCGACTGCACCCACTAGCCGGCTGCCGACTGTGCCAACCAACCGGCTGACCCGACACCGACAAGACCCCGCCGTGGCGACCAAACCGCGGACAAGACGGCTGTACCGCGATGCCATCATCTATAGTGTACCTGTCCCTTTGGCACTATTCTATAAAGTGCCCAGGGGACAAAGATGACACCCACCATGCCTTGCCCATGCCCACTACCTAGCTTACATCCTAAGCTACCCTCACCTATATAAGCTAGCTCCATCCATCCATCAGGGGATGGACTCACGCACACACACAAGCAAGCTAGCTAGCAAGAGAGCTAGCTAGCCAGCCACACACCCGTGCGTGAGCACCCAAGCTCACTCACGGCCACACATGGCCACTAGTTCATACGGCCACCCGGCCATGGGCACACATGCCCGAGATACAGCTCCAGGAGCACTCTGTACCAGATATACTCAGACATGCATGAGTAGGGGTATTATCTCTCCGAAGAGCCCTGAACCTAGGTAAACTAGCGCGTGCTACTCGCATACCCGTCCCCGGATATTCCGGCAGCAGTCTTGCCCTCACATGAAGCCACCCTGTGGCATCTGTCGTCTTGCACCCCCCAGTGAGAATACCACGACACGTCTCAATGGATTTAGACGGTGCCCTATTTAACATGAATGCAGTTGTCTTTAATGCATAACCCCAAAGCGATAGTGCTAAATCGGTAAGAGACATCATAGATCGCATCATATCTAATAAAGTATGGTTATGACTTTCAGACACACCATTACACCGTGGTGTTCCAGGTGGCGTGAGTTGTGAAACTATTCCACATTGTTTTAAATGAAGGCCAAACTCGTAACTCAAATATTCTCCTTCATGATCAGATCATAGAAACTTTATTTTCTTGTTACGATGATCCTCCACTTGACTCTGAAATTCTTTGAACTTTTCAAATGTTTCAGACTTGTGTTTCATTAAGTAGATATGCCATATCTGCTCAAATCATTTGTGAAGGTCAAAAAATAATGATACCCGCCGCATGCCTCAACACCCATCGGACCGCATACATCGATATGTATTATTTCCAATAAGTCATTGGCTCGCACCATTGTTCAGGAGAACGGAGTTTTAGTCATCTTGCCTATGAGGCATGGTTCGCAAGTATCAAATGATTCATAATCAAGTGATTCCAAAAGCCCATCAGAATGGAGTTTCTTCATGCGCTTTACACCAATATGACCTAAATGGCAGTGCTACAAGTATGTTGCACTATCATTATCAACTTTGCATCTTTTGGCATCAATTTTATAAATATGTGTATCACTACGATTGAGATTCAATAAACCATTAACATTGGGTGTATGACCATAGATAGTTTTATTCATGTAAACATAATAACAATTATTCTCTGTCTTAAATGAATAACCGTATTGCAATAAATACGATCCTATCTTGTTCATGCTCAACGCAAACACCAAATAACATTTATTTAGGTTCAACACTAATGCCGAAAGTATAGGGAGTGTGCGATGATGATCATATCAATCTTGGAACCACTTCCAACACACATCGTCACTTCACCGTCAACTAGTCTCCATTTATTCTGCAACTCCTGTTTCGAGTTACTAATCTTAGCAACCGAACATGCATCAAATACCCAGGGAGTTGGGGATATAACTGGTGGGTATAAACCACCTAGGAGGGGCCGGTTTATCCACAGAGAGACTGCCAATATTGAAGCCCATGAAGATATAGAAGATGGTGACTTATGAAGGAAACATGACAAGGGAGCCCAAAGCCCAGAGGCGGGTTAGGGCCCATAGACATAAACCACCATAGGCGTGTAACTTATAATGTAAGGTAGGAAAGAGTAGATACCGAGCCGGATACGTTTATGAACCGGCCTCGGGATTCTATGGACCGACGGGCGTCAACCTGTGTATATAAAGGAACAACCTGGCGGCAGTTTAGGGACAAGAAACATTAACTCGAGAGCTAGGCAAAGAGGATTCGCTCACTGGTTATCGAAACCCCATCAATTCCATCACAACTGGATTGTAGGCTTTTACCTTCACCGCAACGGGACGAACCAGTATAAACTCCCCGTGTCCTTTGTCCGGTTTAACCCCGGCTCCACGACTAAGTCTTCACACTAGGACATCTGACGTGACAATTCCACGAAAGTTGGCGCCCATTGTGGGGCTATCGCATGATGGTTTTGAGTTCTTAGAGGGCAATTTCGAAGGACTCAAAGGATACGCAGTGGGCCGGATGACCAAGAGTCGTCGCGGCAAGCTCTACATTGACGACGCAGGCTGGGGCCCCGACGCCGGCTCAATCAAGTATGGGTACCGGGTCCCCTTCTGAGGAATTCATGTTTTCATTGGCAAGATCGGCGAACCGGGCCCTAAGCCGGACATCTGTGCCGACCTCATCGAGACGGCTCAACGTGCAAGCCCTGTCCGGGTTCAGCCCGCCATGAAGCGTGCGTTCGTAGGATTCATCGATGGTGCAGAATCTGAACCGACATCCGACGATGAGACGGTCATCTATTCAGATGGCGAATCATCCACTGGTGAGACCGAGTCATTGTACCAACTGCAAGATGTCCGGTTTGGGGGTTGTTCCGAGGGCGACAGTATTCCAGACCCCCTTGAGCCGCTAAACCGGGTTGCGACCTTCATGGCCGGTACGTAGCCCACACAACACTCTTCAGCCGCGGCGGCAATGATTTCTGGATCAGCAGCTGGGGCAGGAGGCCCCGCGCGCCCGCCGGCTCAAATCCTGTCCGATTAGTTGGATGCCTTGGCGAAATTGTTGACTACGGAAGTTAACCCAGATAATCAAGATCAGCATAATACGGAGGTGAGGAAATTGCGAGATCAGATAGCTCAGGCCAAGGAGGACATGGCTGCTGAAGAAACCAGGATGGCTGAGGAGCGGGCCGCTCTGGATGCTCAGGCACAGCAGATTCATGCAGAATCTTACCGGCTCATGCTGGATCAGAACGCTTCAAACGACATGATGAGGAGGAGGCATCAGTCTCATGTACCGCCGGTTTATGAAGCAAGGAATCTATTTAGCACGCCAGGAGCGGGAACCAGTAACCAGGCAGCGGTAAACCGGGTTCAAGCACCTGGGACAGGAGCGCCGGATCAGCCACGGACGACGGACCCGTCCCGACAGAACCATGACCCGCCTTAGTATGTGCCAGCACCAGCGGGTCATTTCCCTACCCCTTTAGATAACATGATCACTGCGGTGTCGCGATTGGTAGCTATTCCAATGGAAGGCGACTCTCCGGCAGCGGTTGAGACACGGAGGGCCAGAGATCTCCTCCAAACAGCAATGGTTCAGCAGGAGGCCTATTCGTATAGTCGAGACAGGATTCATTCCACCCCTCGCCCAAGCCGGAGTTACAACATGCATATTGAAGAACCGGCCATATCAAGCAGTGGCCGGAACCATAATCTGCCCCGTAGGCCTAACCCGACAGGGGGGAGCTGATGCTCAGGACGTAGTGGACCAGGGCAGAGCGCGTCGAGAAGCCAAGTTAGCTGCGCAGTATGCGGCACGTTAGCCTCCTCCGGTTCATGCAACAACTTCAGTGGAACCAGGGGTTGCTTTTAGTTCTTTGGGGGTACCGTGTCTCACCCCGGCTCTACGCATTATGCGGCTGCCCAAGGATCTCAAGGGTCCTCGTAAAGTGCCCAATTACACTGCCGACTTACACCCCAAGGCATGGGTCGAAAGCTATGAGATGGCGATGGAGATGCTGGATGTGGATGAAGCGGCATGTGTTAAATACTTCACCATGATGTTGGAAGGAACAACTCGCACTTGGCTGAAAGGTTTGCCAACTAACTCCATTGGGTCATGGGCCGAGTTAAAAACCCAGTTTATCCAGAATTTGAAGGACACGTGCAAGCAGCCCATGTCAATTGTGGACTTAGCTTCCTGTGTCCAAGAAGAAGGTCAATTGACAACCCATTTGGTGTGCCGTGTTTCAGAAATATTGCATTCATCGGATCACATCAATGCCGATACATCAGTCTTAACGTTGGAGGGCAATTGCCGGTTCAAGCCTCTGAAGCTGAAGTTGGGACGGCTCAAACGTCACTGCAATGACATGGGAACGCTTATGGCAGCTCTGGTTAAGTATGCCGACTCTGATAGTACCAAGGATCCCGAGTCTGACGATGAAAAGCCGGGGAAGGGAAAGAAGAACGGCAACACCAAAGGGTAGCAGCATAACCCGGTGGGCCATGGAAACAACGATAATCGTAAAGCAGATAGTAGTTTAGTTTTTGTGGCTAACACCAACGCGCAGGATAATGGTCAGCGTCGTATGGTTAAACCACCCCCACGAAGTGGAGGATTAGGTGTCAATCTTCAGCGCCTGTTGAACCAGCCTTGCCCCAGGCACGGGACGCGAGAAAGGCTAGCTACGCACCTCTGGAAGGATTGCTTTATTATGTGGGAGTTCAAAAACTCTGATCTCTTCCGATATGATCAGGGACCGTTTGGCAGTTCAGGACCCGGGTCTCACGGGCCAGGTTATGGTGGAGGCAGTTCTGGCTCAATATTTCAAGGTAATCAAAGTGGACATGGCAATCAAGGCAGTCAGGGCAACCAGGGTGGTTATAACCAGCAGAATCATCAGGGAAATCAGCAATAGTTGGGTTATCAGAGCCACCCGAAGCAGTTGAATAGTGGGCAGTATCATATCTTCACCACTAGCCTGTGCAAGCGCGATCAGAAGCTTCATAAAAGGGCCGTGAACTCCGTTGAACCGGCGGTGCCCCGCTACTTGCGTTGGTCTGAACAACCCATTGTGTGGAGTCGAGAGGATCAACCACCCCGGGTTAATAATCTGGGTCATCTGGCGTTGGTGGTGGCGCCTCAGGTTGGAGGGTATAAATTCACCAAGGTGCTCATGGATGGAGGGAGTAGTATCAACATTCTTTATTATGAAACCTTCCGTCGCATGGGGTTGACAGATAAAAATCTTAAACCGTCGAACACCGTTTTCCATGGTGTGGTACCTGGTAAATCGGCGTATCCAGTTGGTAAGATAGCTCTGGAGGTTGCTTTTGGAGATGATCATGATTCAAGATCAGAGACATTGACTTTTGAGGTGGTGAAAATCCAGAGCCCATATCATGCCCTGTTCGGATGGCCGGCTTATGCTAAGTTCATGGCAAGGCCCTGTTATGTTTATCTACAACTCAAGATGCCGGGTCATAAGGGGACCATCACGGTACATGGGAGCCGTATGGTCGCTTTGGAATGTGAAGAAGGTGATGCGGCCTATGCTGAGTCGGTTTGTGCAACAGAGGAGTTGAAGTTCTACAAGGACAATGTTGATCCAGCGGATATGACTTCTTTGAAGAAGCCAACTACAGAGCATGATTCGTCCCTGAAGTTTAAATCGGCTGATGAGACTAAGCTGGTTGATTTTGTTCCGGGCGATTCATGCAAGCAGTTTAGTATCAGCACTAACCTGGATCCAAAAAAGGAAAGCGCGCTCATCGAGTTCATCCATGAGAACCGAGACATCTTTGCATGGAAGCCTTCTGACATGCTAGGTGTACCGAGGGAACTCGTTGAGCACACTCTCAATATTGATCCAAAGTTTATACCGGTCAAGCAGTTTCTTCGCCGCTTCAATAAAGAAAGGCGCAAGGCCACTGGTGAGGAGGTAGCCCGGCTTTGGCGGCTGGGTTTATCATTGAAGTTTTTCATCCAGAGTGGCTGGCTAACCCGGTGCTAGTGCTTAAGAAGAATGGCACTTGGCGCATGTGTGTGGATTACACGGATTTGAACAAGGCTTGTCTAGCTGATCCCTTTGCTCTCCCTTGTATTGATCAGATCGTTGATGCTACGGCGGGTTGTGAGCACTTAGAGTTTTTTTTTGGATGCTTATTCAGGTTATCATCAGATCAAGATGGCAGTTAAGGACTAGGAGAAAACATCTTTTATAACTCCCTTTGGAGCCTTCTACTATGTGTCTATGCCTTTTGGGCTCAAGAGTGCCCAGGCGACTTATCAGCGATGTGTGCAGAATTGTCTTCATGATCAGATTGGGCGCAATGTTCATGCTTATGTGGATGACATTATGGTGAAGTCCAGGAAGAAGGAGACACTGATAGATGATTTGACGGAAATTTTTGATAACCTCCGGGTTTATAAAACGATGCTTAACCTGGCCAAGTGCGTCTTTGGTGTGCCGGCAGGCAAACTTTTGGGTTTTCTGGTGTCTAACAGGGGCATTGAAGCTAATCCGGAAAATATCAAAGCCATTACGTCTCTGGCTAAACCGGTGTGTATCAACGATGTTCAACGTCTGGCGGGTCGTATTGCAGCACTGAGCCAGTCTATCAGCCGGTTGGGAGAGATGGCTATCCCTCTATATCAGACGATGAAAAAGACAGACAACTTTGTCTGGAGTGATGCCGCTAATGCGGCGTTTGACGACTTGAAGAAGCAGTTAGCTGAGTTGCCTGTCCTTGCGGCTCCGGTCGATAAAGAGCCGCTGTTGTTATATGTGGCTGCCAATGCCCGGGTTGTCAGTGTGGCCATTGTGGTAGAGCTCAAGGAGGCTGGGAAGGAGTATCCAGTTCAATGGCTGGTTTATTATATCAGTGAGGTGCTTATTGAGTCCAAATAGAGATACCCACATTGGGAGAAACTGGTGTATGGAGTTTTCATGGCCAGCCGGAAGCTTAAGCAGTATTTCCAGGGTCATCCTATCACGGTGGTCAGTTCTGCCCCTTTGGGAGATATAATTCAAAATAGGGAGGCAACTGGCCGGGTTGCCAAGTGGGCCATTGAGCTTGGACCCCACGGGTTAAAGTATGTGCCTTGTACGACAATAAAGTCCCAAGCGCTTGTGGATTTCATCAATGACTGGACAGAGTTGCAGGCGCCAGAGGAAAAGCCGGATCATACTTATTGGACTATTCATTTTGATGGATCCAGGCAATTGGAGGGCTCGGGGGCTGGAGTCGTGTTAACTTTCCCACGAGGTGATAAGTTTTGTTACGTTCTCCATTTAATTTTCCCTTGTACTAACAATGCAGCTGAATATGAGGCCTTACTCCATGGTCTTCGAATGGCTAAGGAGATGCATTTAAGTCTGGTTAAATGTTTCGATGACTCGTACCTGGTGGCTCAACAAGTGTCTAGTACTTGGGATTCCAAGGACCCACTCATGGCGGCGTATCGTTTGGAAGTAGATATTGTTGTTGTTCACTTCAAGGGTTATCAGGTGGACCATGTGGACAGGCGAAAGAACGAAGCGGCGGGCACTTTAAGCCTGTTGGGTTCCCAACGTAAGACGGTTCCACCCTATGTTTTTCTGGATGTTTTGCATAATCCGTTAGTCAAGCTACCTATAGAGGAGGACTTGGCTATTCCTGATCCGGAGGCTCAGTTAGTGGCGGCTCTTCATATTATCCCAGATTGGACGGTTCCATATTTGGCGTACATGAACCGGGGCGAGTTACCGGAGGATGAAGTTTTGGCCAGGCAGATAATCCGGCGGTCCAAGTCCATGACTATTGTCAATGGAGAGTTACATCACTGCAGTGTCTCGGGGGCATTTCAGCACTGCGTTTCTCCTGAAGAAGGCCGTGAGATTTTGCGTGAGATCCACGAAGGTGATTGTGGTCACCACGCTGTTTCAAAGTCCTTGGTGGCTAAATCATTTCGTCATGGTTTCTATTGGCTCATGGCTCATGCTGATGCTAAGGACTTGGTGAAAAGGTGCGATGGTTGTCAGAAGTTTTCACGCCGAGCTCATGTTCCGTCTCAAGAATTGAGAATGATTCCAATCACTTGGCCGGTTGCAACTTGGGGGCTTGATATGGTAGGGCCTTTTAAGCGGTCCAAGGATAAGGAGGCCCACCTTTTGGTGGCGGTTGATAAGTTCACTAAGTGGGTTGAAAGCGGAGCCAGTTAGCAAGTGTGATGTAGCCACGGCGGTTCAATTCATGAAGAAGGTGATTTTCTGCTTTGGTTTTCCACACAACATCATAACAGATAATGGCACGAACCTCTCCAAGGGTGCTATGGAGGACTTTTGTCAACATGAGCACATCCGGCTTGATGTATCATCAGTGGCTCACCCCCAGTCTAATGGTCAAGCTGAGAGAGCTAATCAGGAAATCCTGAAGGGCATCAAGCCCCGGCTTATGGTTCCTTTGCAGAGGACGCCGGGTTGTTGGGTGGAAGAGTTGCCTTCCGTATTGTATAGCATTAATACCACCCCCGATGAATCTATGGGTTATACGCCTTTCTTCATGGTTTATGGGGCAGAGTAAGTTCTTCCCAGTGATATTCTCCATGACTCGCCTCGGGTGGCAACTTATGTTGAAGCAGACAACGAACAAGCATGCCAAGACGCATTGGATCTGTTAGATGAAAAATGGGACATAGCAGCGGCTCGTTCGGGGATTTACCAGCAAGATCTGCGGCGTTACCATAGCCATCGGGTTAAAACCAGAGCTTTCCAAGAAGGTGACTTAGTGCTCCGGCTCATCCAAGATCAGACCGACATGTACAAGTTATCCCCACCTTGGGAAGGACCCTTTCTGGTCAGCAAGAATCTAAACAATGGGTCATACTACCTTATCGATGTTCGAGAGCACAAAGACTCACGCAAATCGGAGGAGGAGACCCGCCGGCCGTGGAATATCACTCATCTTCGGCCTTACTACACCTGAGCCATAGGCTCCTATTATGTAGATATTCTTGACAATGTATATATTATGATCAATATAATAAACCGGCATCCTTGCTAAAGCGGGGTCTCTTCCATTCTTCCTTAAAGGTTTCTTGGTTACATGGGGGCTTCTGTTTATAAAGTGGAGTTCTGATTGTCTATTAATCCGGCTTATAAAGCAACAAAAAAAAGAGAAATCTTGGGGGCTTCATACCCAAAATCATAAGGAGCCAAAGAGAGTTTGTTGCAAAGCACAACTCAAAC
Source organism: Triticum dicoccoides (assembly GCF_002162155.2). Classification (NCBI taxonomy): domain Eukaryota; kingdom Viridiplantae; phylum Streptophyta; class Magnoliopsida; order Poales; family Poaceae; genus Triticum; species Triticum dicoccoides. Next base: position 517,070,309 of record NC_041389.1, read on the forward strand.
ATAGGCGCCCATTGAGCAAAACTCAAAATATTGCTTGGGGGCTCTTTGATTCTACAAGAACAAAGAGTCTATAACCTTGTGATAGGCTATAAAAGCTAGGCTTGGAAGCCAGGTGTATTCACGTAAAACCCCGGGTTAACCTGCCTTTTTAAGTAAGTCACTACGTCCAGGTAATCCTGGTACGACCCATCGAACATTTGACAAGTCAATCTTATAAAGACCCTGAACTTGTCATAGTTAAAATGACGATTGGTTAATGTGAGGTCCATCTTATAAGGCTTTGTAAAATGGTTTAACTCAGTGGCCTGGCAGCCCATGAAAAGCCTCGCCTTTTTGCATGTTTTCTTCTCAATCTTTCTGTTAGCAGTTTATTTTGATGAGGTTTATGTTCAAACCGGTGTATTATGACCCGGTCTGGTTTTTGAGTTGCCAAGTACAACATTACAAGATGACCGGTGTCGATTGACCCGACTTGGCTTTCAACTATAAGTTGTCAATGCAAGATCAGTTATAATCCGGTGTTTACTACAACCCGGTATGACTTCAGTATAAGCCGGCAAAATATCAGGGGAGTTATCATACTCAAGATTTGAGTTATCATCCTTACTACAATAAGTGGGTAAACCAACGATGTGATTCAATATCACAGGTATGATGTATTTCATATTGAATTATTCTTAAAAGTACAGCCTTGGTTATAAACCATGGTTTCAAGTTGGGCGTTATGACCCGTCCGCCGGTAAACCGCCAGGACACTTTAAAACTGTTGTATGCAGGAACAGGATTGAATAAAGCTGCTAAGGATCATAAGTAGACATAACATAATCATGATGGGTTAACAGTATTATGCAAAGTGAATATGCACGATGGCATAGCAGACCAAGTGTTTAAACTAGCCTATTAAAAGGCGCTTTGATGCCCAAAAGGATAATTGTTTATCACACGGATTGCAGTGTGCAGAAGCTAAACCGGCTTCTGGATCATGATTCTTCACCAGGCTGACTTGAAGGCTGTGGATCATTCTGCGTCGGTTCATCCTCCTCCTCTCCACCCAGTGGCTGGAAGTCAATGGTTTCCCAGTCAAACCCAGTCAATGCTCGGAAGATAGCTTCATCACTTATAAGGGTGGACAGTTCAACATTAGGGGTGTAGGTATGCTTACGAATTGGCGGGATAAGGTCTCGCACATCATAAGTCGGGGCATTAAGCCGTTTGTTGTTGGCATCATAAATTGACTAGTAAAATGACAAATTAGTGTCTTCAGCCAGTTTTCTTGCCAGCGGACGCATTTCCCTCGTCAGGGCCCTGAGGTCGTCATTATCAAATTCTGACCCATCCTCTTTTTGGCCTGGATAGCCATTTCCAATGTCTTCCGAATCAAGGTCAGATATCCAGGCCTTGGCCCAAGTCAATGCAGTAAGAGCACCAGCCCTAGCAACTGATTTCTTCAATTCTTCAAGACAAGCAGGGATCATAAATAATTTTTCCAACGTTTCCTTGATTAAAGTTGGTGGCGGTTTATTATGAGAAGATGTGCAGATGACCTGTTGAGCGTCGGCATACAATTGCTCTATTAGTGTATAGGCAGCCTTCAGTTTCTTGCGTATATCCGAACCAAGATGAGTAAAGCGACTACCTGCAATGGTAAAAATATTAGTAAACCGCCAGCATCATGGAGGTTGTTTATTTAAAATCTTATGAAGAGGATATTTACCGAAGACAGCGGTGGTCATGGCATTGATTTGCTGCTTCAAACAGGTCAGTTCTTCTACTACTGGATTAAGGGCTGCCTCAGCATCCTCCGCCCGTTTTACCAGAGTTGCTTTTTCAGCATCCCATCCTGCGCATTCACTTTTAAAGTTTTCCTTCAATTGTTCCATGGTTGTTAAAGCGTTGGTCAGCTCTTCTTTTGCCTTGGAAGTTTCTGCTTGCTGGGACTTGATATTTTCTTGAAGGTCGGCGATTTGAGATTCCTTTTTGCTCAGATCAGCCTGGAAGAGACATTTAATGAGTTGGTAGTGCATGTTTGAAGTCCCAAGCACATAACGAGTTATACACTTGGCACTTGGGGGCTAATGCATATTGCTTCTTATCAACTGTCATTTTGAAGTCCCAAGCACATAACAAGTTATACACTTGGCACTTGGGGGCTAATGCATATTTGCTCAAATCAAAGGTTATGGTTTTATCCTCCTCAAAGAATATTGGAAGCTTCATGACAAAAAGGTACCGGTTCATCCTAAAGGTATAAAATGGTCCGTGGGGGCTACGCAAGCAAACTTAATTACTGTTATGCTGCAAGTCCCGGTTCACATTAATATTATGAACCGGCCCTCGGGGGCTACTGGAATTGATAGTCTAAACCGGTCATCAGGAAAAGAAAGCTTATGCAGAGTGAGTGATATTTACCTCATACCACTCTTTCATCAAGCCCACTAAACCGGCTTCATAGTCACGGCTTGTGTACAGGCGGTTTAAGAATCCAGAATGATTGTCTTGGGTGTTGAGGTGGGCATAGCTGGATAAATCTGTTTTCCACTTGCCCTTGTCCATAGCAGAAATTTCTTCCTTGGCACTATGTTTTGATAAAGCGACATGATTGCCAGGGGAGGTATAACCCATGCCAGTAACGACAACATCGTCATCAGCACCTTTAGCCGGGCTTGGTGGGTCATCAACATGAGACGTTTGATCAATGTCCATGTGTTCAGCTTCAGTTGCTTGATCCGGCAACGACGGACCATCAGGAATATTGTCAACATCTGTGTATGATGGTTCATGAGTTCTTTTCGGTTCATCACGAATGGGGTCTTCAGCCGGTTGGTTCATTTTGGCTTTCTTTCTGGCTCTGGCTTTGGCCCTGGAAAATAATAAGTATGCATCAGAATAGTGCAAGGATTATGTCTGGTGGAAGGTGCGACATATGCCAATGGATGGCTTATCATTGTGGGAGCTAGTAAGACATCGCCGGTGCCTGGAAATGGGATAAGGCGAAGACATGCACGCCGGTGGATCTTACCCAGGTTGGGGGCTCTCCGTGGAGTTAGTACCCCTACTCCTGCTTTGCGGGGTCTCCGCATGATCACTAGATCGATAAGAAGCTACAAGAGGCTCCTTGAGTTGTTCGGTGGGAGGAGGAAGAAGGGCAAGGCTAGTTCTCTTCTCTCCCTATGGTAGTGTCTAAAACTCTCTGAGATCCCCCTTTGCATGGGTGTCCCGGGGGGCTTATATAGGCCTACCCCCCCGGGGGTACGATGGTAATCCGGCTAGGCATGCGTCCAGGCCGTCAGCGTCTACGACCGCCGGCTTCTCCGCCGGCTCCTGGGGCCTGCCGATTGGTGGGTCCCACCGGTTGTCGGCCCATTAGTCGACAGGCCGGCCCCACCGCTTGGGGGGTCTTGTCGGGGGCTGGTTACTGTTGCCTCGCCTCTGATGACGAGGGCTTTGTCGAGGTAAGCATGGCTACAGTGTTGCCGCCTTGCGGGCTCTCACTGTAGCCTTACCTCGTCTTGTCTGCTTAATGGTGCGTGCGCCCCGAGGAGGGGAGCAAGCCGGCTATAGGAAGCCGGCCTGGCCTTAGGCCGGCTGGGGGAGGTCAGGCTGCCTTCGGATGTCTCTCTGACCGAAGGGGCCCGCCGCCTTTGGGCCGTACCGGTGGCCTGTCGTGGGTGGCGTCATGATTCGCATGGCAACAGTGCCTCGCTAGACAGGAGATGTCCGCCCTGTGCGGCGTACTGTAGCCACGCATGTTCCGGGATTCGGGGGTGGCAGGGTCCACTATTGCCACGCCCTGTCTCGTCACCGTTATGGGGGGTTGACTTTAGGGTGCGACCCATGGCCGCCTGCCATGGGCCGGCTTTCTTGGAGTCGGTCCTTCATGGGCCAGCTTTCTTGGAGTCGGCCCTGTTGTGGCGTCCCCCAAAGATTGTTTATGGTCAGGCCGCCTTCCGCCAGCCGGCCTATGTGATAGCCGGCCGGAAGAAGGCGGCCCCATGTTTTTTCTGAGGGCCAAAGGGAGCCGGTTAGGCTACCCGTGGTCATTTACTCCGACAGTAGTCCCCGAAGCTGGTTGGGCTTCGTGGCTGAAGGGGGAAACGAGAAGCTCGGCCAACTTCCTATCCCGAAGAGCCGGTAGTTAGGAGCCGGCTTCCCTTGCGCGTGCCTTCTCGGCGAAGCCTTCTCAAATTCCAAAGGCGGGAAACAGCTGATGCGCCAGCCAAGCGGCAGGCTGATCGCCCGCCATCCGCGCGCCACGTGGCACCCTTCGGCTGGAAGGGCCTGCCAGCCCACGCGCGCGACGGGACGCCGCCGCAGGCCAGGGCCCACCACTTCCGCGCCTCGGCCCATGCGCGGATCCTCTGTGGCCCGAATGGACCGCACGTCTTCCGGCGGCGGTTCCCACTCGCCATCAAGGCACAATAATCGCGGGTCATGGGGGAGTGGGCGCAGTTAATCCCGCGCCCCCCGTGCCTCGCCTCCTCGGCTTCACCGCGCAAGGCTATAAGTAGGGGCGAGGAGGGGGAGCGGCAGTCGTTCACACGCTCGCCCTCGCCCTGCCCCCTCCTTCTTCTTCCTCCTTGCAGTAGCTTTTCGCTGTGCTCTCGTTTCGCCATTCTTTCTTCTTCCCAGCACGCCGCAGGCTTGCTGTCTCCGCGCCGAGCGCTTTCCGCCGCCGCGCTCACCGCCATGGCTCCGACGTAGAGCTCTTGGGACGGCTCCACCGTTGATGACGACCACATCGATTTCCTCCGCAAGACGCGGCGGCTGCCAGGCGAACATCCTGTGCGAGTCCGCCTTGCGCTAGCGAGGGACGTTTCGCCGGCGCCGGAGGAAGGCGAGCGAGTGATCTTCTACTCGCACTGCCTGCGCGGCATCGGCCTCCCCGCGGGCGGCTTCTTCCGCGCATTTATTGACTTCTACCAACTTCAGCCGCACCACCTCACGCCCAACACGGTGGTGCTGCTGTCGGCCTTCGTCTAGTTGTGCGAAGGTTTCCTCGGCGTCCTCCGCACCATCGAGCTCTGGGGGAGGTTTTCCAATCCAAGCTCGGCACGGTCGTCGCGGGCGTGCCGGCTCCGTGCGGTGCCTTTATCGCCATAAGGAGGTCCACCGCCGACAACCCATTCCCTCCTATCGCGCTGATCCAATCGGTGAAGCTCTGGCAACGTTCTTACTTTTACGTGAAGAACGTTGCCCCAAACGGTGATTATGTCAACCTGCCGGCTTACGTAGCCGGCCCGCCGGCTGCGAGGCCGGCTTCATGGTCCTACCGGGCCAGGTCGCTAACGCCGGCTGGAGCTGGTGCCGTCGCCCGGCTTCGGGTACTAATCCAGTCGGAGCGCCTGACCGGGCCCGACTTGATCGCCGCCTTCGTCGAGCGCCGGGTACTTCCGCTTTAGGGCCGCCCTCATCTGATCTGTCAGATGAGCGGCCGCTTCGACCCAAGCCGGCTCAGCACTAGGGAGATGCCTCACGACGAGGTGTCATACATGGTGAACTACATCACCAACTGCAAGCTCACCGAGGACTGGCAGTATGGCAAGGCGCCATACTCTCGTGCCAATCCACCACCCTTGGTAAACTTTCTTTCTTCCTTCGTTGCCCAATTTTCTTTTCTGGCCGACTCTTGACCAGTCGGCTTGTCCTCAATCAGAATCATCTCCTTCATCCTTCGGCCGGGACCGCGGGGCCGGAGCGCGAGTTCGCCCCCGACCGCGAGGCGGACGACTTTGAGGACGCTGATTTGGGGGCAGCCGCCCTGGACGACGACGCTGCAGGGGGCGGCGGCGAGACAGGCGGCTCCGGCTTCACTGCCGGCTTTGACGACGGGCCCGATGATGACGAGGCTGATCCCATTCCGTGCCGCCAGCCGGCGACCGACCCCCAAGGCACCGGCCCATTCGGCGGGCCGATCGCGCGAGGCGGTGCACAGAAGCGTCGGGCGGTGCCGACTCGCATCAGCGGACGGCCGAAGAAGCCCAAGGGATCCGCAGCGGCAACCAAGCGGGACGAGGCGGCCGCGAAGGCGGCCCTCTTCCGCAAAATGGTGAAGCAGCCGCAGGCGGTCTCGGCGTAAGTTTTGGTCCTTACACACTTTTCTTTCTTTCTTTAGTTGATGTTCTTCTAAGTCCTTTCTCCGTTTTGTCAACCAGGGCCCCGCTCTCTCTTGAGCGGACTACCTCCGCCTCCATAGTCGGCGGAGCGGGAGGATCCGGCGGCTCCCGTCGCATAGACCCCCGCGCCGAGCTTCAGGCGGCGACGGAGCGGAACGCCCGGGAGGAGCGGGAGGCGGAGGAGCGAAGGGCAGCCGCCGCCGAGTCGGCCAAGGAGACGACGGCGGAGTCGGTCGGGGCGCATTCTGACGCAGCAGCCAGGGTCCGGGCAGAGGCCGAGGTCGCAGAGTGGACGGCGGAGGCCTTGTGTGGCCAGCCTCCGCAACTCGTCATCCCCCTCCACTCCGCGCCCCCAGACGTCTCGGAGCCCCCGCTAGAGGAAACCGGCCGCGACCCGCCGGCGATGGAGAGGGAGGGGGACGACGTAGTCGTCCCGGAGGGTGAAGTGGTGCCTCCTCCGTCGGCCGGGACTGTCCAAGGCGGCCATCCCGAGGTGCCACCTGAGCAGCCGGTGGGAGGAGGGCCGACTGTAGCGGCGGATCTTGTGGTCCTGTCGCTGGCTCGCCGGCGTGCGGGGAGGGCGGCTTCAGAGCCGGATCCGCAGAGGGCGGCCGGCTCCACCTCGTTGTGGCATGATCTGGAGTCGGCCACGGCTAGCTTGCCGGGGTGGACGCCGGGCGGTGGGACAACCACGCTGAAGTTGGCGGCGCAAGATGTTCGTAGCCGACTTCAGGCTCAAGCCACCGCGCTGCAGCAGTGTACCCGAGAGTTTCTTGCGACTCGGGCTGTCGTTCGGGTGACTTCTTTGCTCTTGATTTTCTCCATGGGGGCGCGTTAGCGCACCCACTGGGTGTAGTCCCCGAGTTCTGAGTCGGTTGCTGAGCAGGCGGCTTGGAACTTCTTCGAAGACTTTGCTTTACTGATTTGCTCTTGCTTGCTTCTTCGTCCTGTTTGCAGGATTATCACAACCTCCATGCCACTACCTTTAACTCCCAGGTCCGGGAGGCAAATCAGAGGACCGCCGATCTGACGGAGAGCTGGTGTGAGTGTCTTTGTCTTTTTATCTCATGTGGGGGCACGTCAGAGCACCCACTGGGTGTAGTCCCCGAGATTCGGGCCGACTGCTGAGCAGTCGGGTCGGATCTTTCTTGCCAATTTCTTTCTTAAATTCTTCTTACAATACTGGCAGGAGCCAACGCCGACTTGAGGCAACAGCTGGGCGTGGCCCAGACCGCCCTTCGCACCAAGGAGGGCGAGCTCAGTGCCTTGGCTCAGGAGTGTGACCGCCTGGCCAAGAAACTGGCTGACCAGGAGGAAAGCCACAAGGCGGCCCTGAAGGCGACGCAGGACAGTGAGGCCGCCCTCAAAGCCAAATACGACACCGAGGCGGCGAGCTTGGACGAGGCAAGGCAAGCTCTGAGCGAAGGCTACGGCCGAGTCGAGGATTTGGTTGACGGTAGGCCGCCTTCTTCTTCACTCTTTGCTTGTCCTTGTAAGCCAGTTTATCTCCTGACTTGCTCTGTTTCATTCTTCTTTGTGAAGAGTACTTTCCTGGCTATTCTGTCACTGCCAACCAAGCCATCGAAGTTCATCGTGAGGCCCGGCGGCAGGCTGGGGTTGAGATCGCGCCGGATGCCAATCGGTCGCTTGAGGAGTAGCTTCTGGCAATCCAGGCCCGCCTTCAGCCAGCCTACCGCATGCTCCGCCGACTTCAGCGTGCCGGAGCACAGGTGTTGGCCGCCCTCTGGCCTGGCGAAGTAATTCCTCGCACCCCCAGCCGTACTGCCGACTGGCTGGAGGTAGCCGTCGGCCGCCTCGAGGCCTGGAAGGCTTCAGCAGCTCGATCCGGCACTTGCCGGGCACTAGAGTTCGTCCGGGCTGAAGGAAATATGCCCTAGAGGCAATAATAAAGTTATTATTTATTTCCTCATATCATGATAAATGTTTATTATTCATGCTACAATTGTATTAACCGGAAACATGATACATGTGTGAATACATAGACAAACATATAGTTACTAGTATGCCTCTACTTGACTAGCTCATTAATCAAAGATGGTTATGTTTCCTAACCATAGACATGTGTTGTCATTTGATTAATGGGATCACATCATTAGAAGAATGATGTGATTGACATGACCCATTCCGTTAGCCTAGCACTTTATCGTTTAGTATATTGCTATTGCTTTCTTCATGACTTATACATGTTCCTGTAACTATGAGAAATATGCAACTCCCGTTTACCGGAGGAACACTTTGGGTACTACCAAACGTCACAACGTAACTGGGTGATTATAAAGGAGTACTACAGGTGTCTCGGAAGGTACATGTTGAGTTGGCATATTTCGAGATTAGGTTTTGTCACTCCGATTGTCGGAGAGGTATCTCTGGGCCCTCTCGGTAATGCACATCTTTATAAGCCTTGCAAGCAATGTGACCAAATGAGTTGGTTACGGAATGATGCATTACGGAACGAGTAAAGAGACTTGCCGGTAACGAGATTGAACTAGGTATTGGATACCGACGATTAAATCTCGGGCAAGTAACATACCGATGACAAAGGGAACAACGTATGTTGTTATGCGGTTTGACCGATAAAGATCTTCGTAGAATATGTAGGAACCAATATGGGCATCCAGGTTCCGCTATTGCTTATTGACCGAGAATAGTTCTAGGTCATGTCTACATAGTTCTCGAACCCGTAGGGTCCGCACGCTTAACGTTATGATGACAGTTTTATTATGAGTTTATAAGTTTTGATGTACCGAAGTTTGTTCGGAGTCCCGGATGTGATCACGGACGTAACGAGGAGTCTCGAAATGGTCGAGACATAAAGATCGATATATTGGAAGCCTATATTTGGAAATCGGAATCGTTCCGGGTGAAATCGGCATTTTACCGGAGTACCGGGAGGTTACCGGAACCCCCCGGGGGGTTATTGGGCCTACATGGGCCTCGAGGGAGAAGAGGGAAGGAGGAAGGAGGGGGCCACGCACCCCTCCCCTTCCTAGTCCGAATAGGACAAGGGAAGGGGGGCGGCGCCCCCCCCTTTCCTTCCCCTCTTCCTCCTCTTTCCCCCCTTCTCCTATTCCAACTAGGAAAGAAGGGAGTCCTACTCCCGGTGGGAGTAGGACTCCCCCCTTGGCGCGCCCTCCTTGGCCGGCCGCCTCCTCCCCCCTGGCTCCTTTATATACGGGGGCGGGGGGCACCCCATAGACACACAAGTTGATCTACGGATCGTTCCTTAGCCGTGTGCGGTGCCCCCCTCCACCATATTCCACCTCGGTCATATCATTGCGGAGTTTAGGCGAAGCCCTGCGCCGGTAGAGCATCATCATCGTCACCACGCCGTCGTGCTGACGGAACTCATCCCCGAAGCTTTGCTGGATCGGAGCCTGGGGATCGTCATCAAGCTAAACGTGTGCTGAACTCGGAGGTGTTGTACGTTCGGTACTTGGATTGGTCGGATCGTGAAGATTTACGACTACAATAACCGCGTTGTCATAACGCTTCCGCTTACGGTCTACGAGGGTACATGGACAACACTCTCTCCTCTCGTTGCTATGCCATCATCATGATCTTGCGTGTACGTAGGAAATTTTTGAAATTACTACGTTCCCCAACAGTGGCATCTGAGCCTAGGTTTTATGCCTTGATGTTGTATGCACGAGTAGAACACAAGTGAGTTGTGGGCGATACAAGTCATACTGCTTACCAGCATGTCATACTTTGGTTCGGCGGTATTGTGAGATGAAGCGGCCCGGACCGACATTACGCGTACGCTTACGCGAGACTGGTTTCACCGTTGCGAGCACTCGTGCTTAAAGGTGGCTGGCGGGTGTCTGTCTCTCTCACTTTAGCTGAATCGAGTGTGGCTACTCCCGGTCCTTGCGAAGGTTAAAACAGCACCAACTTGACGAACTATCGTTGTGGTTTTTATGCGTAGGTAAGAACGGTTCTTGCTAAAGCCCGTAGAAGCCACGTAAAACTTGCAACAACAAAGTAGAGGACATCTAACTTGTTTTTGTAGGGCATGTTGTGATGTGATATGGTCAAGACGTGATGCTATATTTTATTATATGAGATGATCATGTTTTGTAACCGAAGTTATCGGCAACTGGCAGGAGCCATATGGTTGCCGCTTTATTGTATGAAATGCAAACGCCCTGTAATTGCTTTACTTTATCACTAAGCGGTAGCGATAGTCGTAGAAGCAATAGTTGGTGAGACGACAACGATGCTACGATGAAGATCAAGGTGTCACGCCGGTGACGATGGTGATCATGACGGTGCTTCAGAGATGGAGATCACAAGCACAAGATGATGATGGCCATATCATATCACTTATATTGATTGCATGTGATGTTTATCCTTTATGCATCTTATCTTGCTTTGATTGACGGTAGCATTTTAAGATGATCTCTCACTAAAATTATCAAGAAGTGTTCTCCCTGAGTATGCACCATTGCCAAAGTTCGTCGTGCCCAGACACCACGTGATGATCGGGTGTGATAAGCTCTACGTCCATCTACAACGGGTGCAAGACAGTTTTGCACACGCGGAATACTCAGGTTAAACTTGACGAGCCTAGCATATGCAGATATGGCCTCAGAACACGGAGACCAAAGGTCGAGCGTGAATCATATAGTAGATATGATCAACATAGTGATGTTCACCATTGAAAACTACTCCATCTCACGTGATGATCGGTTATGGTTTAGTTGATTTGGATCACGTGATCACTCTGATGACTAGAGAGATGTCTGTCTAAGTGGGAGTTCTTAAGTAATATGATTAATTGAACCTAAATTTATCATGAACTTAGTACCTAATAGTATTTTGCTTGTCTATGTTTGTTTGTAGATAGATGGCTCGTGTTGTTGTTCCGTTGAATTTTAATGCGTTCCTTGAGAAAGCAAAGTTGAAAGATGATGGTAGCAATTACACGGACTGGGTCCGTAACCTGAGGATTATCCTCATTGCTGCACAGAAAAGTTACGTCCTGGAAGCACCGCTGGGTGCCAGGCCTGCTGCTGATGCAACTAACGACGTTAAGAATGTCTGGCAGAGCAAAGCTGATGACTACTCTATAGTTCAGTGTGCCATGCTTTATGGCTTAGAACCGGGTCTTCAACGACGTTTTGAACGTCATGGAGCATATGAGATGTTCCAAGAGTTGAAGTTAATATTTCAAGGAAATGCCCAGATTGAGAGATATGAAGTCTCCAATAAGTTCTACAGCTGCAAGATGGAGGAGAATAGTTCTGTTAGTGAGCATATACTCAAAATGTCTGGGTATAATAATCACTTGATTCAACTGGGAGTTAATCTTCCTGATGATTGTGTCATTGACAGAATTCTTCAATCACTGCCACCAAGCTACAAGAGCTTCGTGATGAACTATAATATGCAAGGGATGAACAAGACTATTCCCGAGCTCTTCGCGATGCTAAAAGCCGCGTAGGTAGAAATCAAGAAGGAGCATCAAGTGTTGATGGTTAAGAAGACCACCAGTTTCAAGAAAAAAGGGCAAAGGGAAGAAGAAGGGGAACTTCAAAAAGAAGAGCAAGCAAGTTGCTGCTCAAGAGAAGAAACCCAAGTCTGGACCTAAGCCTGAAACTGAGTGCTTCTACTGCAAGTAGACTCGACACTAGAAGCGGAACTGCCCCAAGTATTTGGCGGATAAGAAGGATGGCAAAGTGAACAAAGGTATATGTGATATACGTGTTATTGATGTGTACCTTACTAATGCTCGCAGTAGCACCTGGGTATTTGATACTGGTTCTGTTGCTAATATTTGCAACTCGAAACAGGGACTACGAATTAAGCGAAGATTGGCTAAGGACGAGGTGACAATGCGCGTGGGAAATGGTTCCAAAGTCGATGTGATCGCGGTCAGCACGCTACCTCTACATCTACCATCGGGATTAGTTTTAGACCTAAATAATTGTTATTTGGTGCCAGCGTTGAGCATGAACATTATATCTAGATCTTGTTTGATGCGAGATGGTTATTCATTTAAATCAGAGAATAATGGTTGTTCTATTTATATGAGTAATATCTTTTATGGTCCTGCACCCTTGAAAAGTGGTCTATTTTTATTGAATCTCGATAGTAGTGATACACATATTCATAGTGTTGAAACCAAAAGATGCAGAGTTGATAACGATAGTGCAACTTATTTGTGGCACTGCCGTTTAGGTCATATCGGTGTAAAGCGCATGAAGAAACTCCATACTGATGGGCTTTTGGAATCACTTGATTATGAATCACTTGGTACTTGCGAACCGTGCCTCATGGGCAAGATGACTAAAACACCGTTCTCCGGAACTATGGAGCGAGCAACTGATTTGTTGGTAATCATACATACTGATGTTTGTGGTCCAATGAATGTTGAGGCTCGCGACGGGTATCGTTATTTTCTCACCTTCACAGATGATTTGAGCAGATATGGGTATATCTACTTGATGAAACACAAGTCTGAAACATTTGAAAAGTTCAAAGAATTTCAGAGTGAAGTGGAAAATCATCGTAACAAGAAAATAAATTTTCTACGATCTGATCATGGAGGAGAATATTTGAGTTACGAGTTTGGTCTACACTTGAAACAATGCGGAATAGTTTCGCAACTCACGCCACCCGGAACACCACAACGAAATGGTGTGTCCGAACGTCGTAATCGTACTTTACTAGATATGGTGCGATCTATGATGTCTCTTACTGATTTACCGCTATCTTTTTTGGGGTTATGCTTTAGAGACGGCCGCATTCACGTTAAATAGGGCACCATCAAAATCCGTTGAGACGACGCCTTATGAACTGTGGTTTGGCAAGAAACCAAAGTTGTCGTTTCTTAAAGTTTGGGGCTGTGATGGTTATGTGAAGAAACTTCAACCAGATAAGCTCGAACCCAAATCGGAGAAATGTGTCTTCATAGGATACCCAAAAGAGACTATTGGGTACACCTTCTATCACAGATCTGAGGGCAAGATTTTCGTTGCTAAAATTGGATCTTTTCTAGAGAAGGAGTTTCTCTCGAAAGAAGTGAGTGGGAGGAAAGTAGAGCTTGATGAGATAACTGTATCTACTTCCTTATTGGAAAGTAGTTCATCACAAGAACCGGTTGCTGTGGCAACTACACCAATTAGTGAGGAAGCTAATGATATTGATCATGAAACTTCAGATCAAGTTTCTACTGAACCTCGTAGGTCTACCAGAGTAAGATCCGCACCAGAGTGGTACGCTAATCCAATTCTGGAAGTCATGTTGCTTGACCATGATGAACCTACGAACTATGAGGAAGCGATGATGAGCCCAGATTCCACAAAATGGCTAGAGGCCATGAAATCTGAGATGGGATCCATGTATGAAAACAAAGTATGGACTTTGGTTGACTTGCCCGATGATCGGCAAGCAATTGAGAATAAATGGATCTTTAAGTAGAAGACTGACGCTGATGGTAATGTAACTGTCTATAAAGCTCGACTTTTTGCGTGACTACGATGAGACTTTCTCACCCGTAGCGATGCTTAAGTCTGTCCGAATCATGTTAGCTATTGCTGCATTTCATAATTATGAAATTTGGCAAATGGATGTCAAAACTGCATTCTTGAATGGATTTTTGGAAGAAGAGTTGTATATGATGCAGCCAGAAGGTTTTGTAGATCCAAAAGGTGCTAACAAAGTGTGCAAGCTCCAGCGTTCCATTTATGGACTGGTGCAAGCATCTCGGAGTTGGAATAAACGCTTTGATAGTGTGATCAAAGCATATGGTTTTATACAGACTTTTGGAGAAGCCTGTATTTACAAGAAAGTGAGTGGGAGCTCTGTAGCATTTCTGATATTATACGTAGATGACATATTATTAATTGGAAATGATATAGAATTTCTGGATAGCATAAAGGGATACTTGAATAAAAGTTTTTCAATGAAAGACCTCGGTGAAGCTGCTTACATATTGGGCATCAAGATCTATAGAGATAGATCAAGACGCTTAATAGGACTTTCACAAAGCACATACCTTGATAAAATTTTGAAAAAGTTCAAAATGGATCAGGCAAAGAAAGGGTTCTTGCCCGTACTACAAGGTGTCAAGTTGAGGCAAACTCAATGCCCGACCACAGCAGAAGATAGAGAGAAAATGAAAGATGTTCCCTATGCTTCAGCCATAGGCTCTATCATGTATGCAATGTTGTGTACCAGACCTGACGTATGCTTAGCAATAAGCTTGGCAGGAAGGTACCAAAGTAATCCAGGAGTGGATCACTGGACAGCGGTCAAGAACATCCTGAAATACCTGAAAAGGACTAAGGATATGTTTCTCGTATATGGAGGTGACAAAGAGCTAGTCGTAAATGGTTACATCGATGCAAGCTTTGACACTGATCCGGACGATTCTAAATCGCAAACCGGATACGTGTTTTTATTAAACGATGGAGCTGTAAGTTGGTGCAGTTCTAAACAAAGCGTCGTGGCGGGATCTACATGTGAAGCGGAGTACATAGCTGCTTCGGAAGCAGCAAATGAAGGAGTCTGGATGAAGGAGTTCATTCCCAATCTAGGTGTCATACCTAGTGCATCGGGACCAATGAAAATCTTCTGTGACAATACTGGTGCAATTGCCTTGGCAAAGGAATCCAGATTTCACAAGAGGACCAAGCACATCAAGAGACGCTTCGATTCCATTCGGGACCAAGTCCAAGTGGGAGACATAGAAATTTGCAAGATACATACGGATCTGAATGTTGCAGACCCGTTGACTAAGCCACTCTCACGAGCAAAACATGATCAGCACCAAGACTCCATGGGTGTTAGAATCATTACTATGTAATCTAGATTATTGACTCTAGTGCAAGTGGGAGACTGAAGGAAATATGCCCTAGAGGCAATAATAAAGTTATTATTTATTTCCTCATATCATGATAAATGTTTATTATTCATGCTAGAATTGTATTAACCGGAAACATGATACATGTATGAATACATAGACAAACATATAGTCACTAGTATGCCTCTACTTGACTAGCTCATTAATCAAAGATGGTTATGTTTCCTAACCATAGACATGTGTTGTCATTTGATTAATGGGATCACATCATTAGAAGAATGATGTGATTGACATGACCCATTCCGTTAGCCGAGCACTTGATCGTTTAATATATTGCTATTGCTTTCTTCATGACTTATACATGTTCCTGTAACTATGAGAAATATGCAACTCCCGTTTACCGGAGGAACACTTTGGGTACTACCAAACGTCACAACGTAACTGGGTGATTATAAAGGAGTACTACAGGTGTCTCCGAAGGTACATGTTGAGTTGGCGTATTTCGAGATTATGTTTTGTCACTCCGATTGTCGGAGAGGTATCTCTGGGCCCTCTCGGTAATGCACATCTTTATAAGCCTTGCAAGAAATGTGATCAAATGAGTTGGTTACAGAATGATGCATTACGGAACGAGTAAAGAGACTTGCCGGTAACGAGATTGAACTAGGTATTGGATACCGACGATCAAATCTCGGGCAAGTAACATACCGATGACAAAGGGAACAACGTATGTTGTTATGCGGTTTGACCGATAAAGATCTTCGTAGAATATGTAGGAACCAATATGAGCATCCAGGTTCCGCTATTGGTTATTGACCGAGAATAGTTCTAGGTCATGTCTACATAGTTCTCGAACCCATAGGGTCCGCACGCTTAACGTTACGATGACAGTTTTATTATGAGTTTATAAGTTTTGATGTACCGAAGTTTGTTCGGAGTCCCGGATGTGATCACGGACATAACGAGGAGTCTCGAAATGGTCGAGACATAAAGATCGATATATTGGAAGCCTATATTTGGACATCGGAATCGTTCCGGGTGAAATCGGCATTTTACCGGAGTACCGGGAGGTTACCGGAACCCCCCGGGGGGTTATTGGGCCTACATGGGCCTCGATGGAGAAGAGGGAAGGAGGCAGGAGGGGGCCGCGTGCCCCTCCCCTTCCTAGTCCGAATAGGACAAGGGAAGGGGGCGGCGCCCCCCCTTTCCTTCCCCTCTTCCTCCTCTTTCCCCCCTTCTCCTATTCCAACTAGGAAAGAAGGGAGTCCTACTCCTGGTGGGAGTAGGACTCCCCCCTTGGCGCGCCCTCCTTGGCTGGCCGCCTCCTCCCCCCTGGCTCCTTTATATACGGGGGCGGGGGGCACCCCATAGACACACAAGTTGATCTACGGATCGTTCCTTAGCCGTGTGCGGTGCCCCCCTCCAGCATATTCCACCTCGGTCATATCGTTGCGGAGTTTAGGCGAAGCCCTGCGCCGGTAGAGCATCATCATCGTCACCACGACGTCGTGCTGACGGAACTCATCCCCGAAGCTTTGCTGGATCGGAGCCCGGGGATCATCATCAAGCTGAACGTGTGCTGAGCTCGGAGGTGCCGTACGTTCGGTACTTGGATCGGTCGGATCGTGAAGATTTACGACTACATCAACCGCGTTGTCATAACGCTTCCGCTTGCGGTCTACAAGGGTACGTGGACAACACTCTCTCCTCTTGTTGTTATGCCATCATCATGATCTTGCGTGTACGTAGGAAATTTTTGAAATTACTACGTTCCCCAACACGGGCTTGGTACCCTGGGCTGAACTTGGACCAACTGCGCACCTGGCGGCAGGAGGCTAACAAGGAGTTGGAGGCGGTGCGGCCGGCTATCATCCAGCGCGCCTCGGCGATCTCCGACTTCACCGACGCCAGCGCCTTTGCTCCTGAGGTGAACGAGGACGGCGTCGCGCAGCCGGTGGAATGGTTCGGGCTGAACCCGGCCGACGGTGAAGACTCGGTGGAGGAGATTGACTCCAGCGACGAGGGCAAAGAGGAGGAGGAGGAAGACGGCAAAGACGCTGTGCCGGATGTTGGAGCAGCCAGCCAGCCTCAGCCTGACCATTCCTCCAGCAACGAGGCGCGTGCGAATGCTCCGCCTGCCGCTGGCGACGACCAGGCCGAGACTCGCCAGCCGGCCACTCCTCCAGCCGACACCGCCATCTCAACCAATCTTCCTGATGCTCCGGGCGCTCCCCTGGCTTGATTCACTGTTTTTATTTTCCTGCTTGACACTCTTCGAACAAATTTGTTATCTTTGCGCAATTCCACCCACTGGGGGTGTATTCAAACTTCGTTGAATGCCGGCCTCTCAAAGGCCTTTTGTGTAAATATTATTATGCATGTGCTTGGCTTCCATTCCTACTTGCTTTTTATCTGTCGGCTTTTTTCCTTTGCCGCCTTCCCTTGGTTGCTGCCTTCCCAGTCGGACAGCTGCTCTGCAGTCTGTGGCTGGGTAAGGAGTTCAGCCGTTTGGGAAGGAAAGTACTCAAGCTTTCTTAGATTGTAGCAGAGTAGGAAAGGAAGCCGGCCAGCCGACTGCTTCGACAGCCAGCTGGCGAGGGGGGAGCTGGCATGTGTTATGTAAGTTCGTTAGTCCTTAGCAATTTTTCATGTGGGCATCCTTTCCGCCTTCAACTCTCGCTAGTCCAGCAGCCGATTCTTCGAGCTGTGCCTTTCGCAAGAGAGGGCTTGGGTATCGGCACATTACTTGTCTGACTGCAGGTAGAACTTGGTCATAACTCAAGGCGGCAAGTCCCCGGGCCGACTAGTCGAACCCGGTGCCGGACGGAAAAAATAAATGTAGTGGGGTAACCATGGGTATGATGCCCGGCATACATAGATAAAATAGGGTAGTACCCGAGAACTCCTCGGTAGGCCCGTTGTCTGATACTTAATACAAAAGGTAGCGTGATACCTACTGCATTTCAACTGTAAAATCTTCGAAGAAGATTAGTGTTCCATGGGCGCTCCGACTTCTTGCCGGAGTCGTCTCTCTTGCGTGCCTTCGGCTTCTGCGCGTCGATTAAGTGATAGGAGTCGTTTCCCAGAGCCCGGCTGATGATGAAGGGGGCTTCCCATGGGGCTGAGAATTTGTGCTGGCCGGCTGTTTGCTGTATCAGCCGGAGCACAAGATCTCCCTCTTGGAAGGATCTTGGCTTCACCCTCCGACTATGGTAATGGCGCAGACCTTGCTGGTAGATTGCGGACCGGCTGAGGGCTAACAGCCGGCTTTCTTCCAGCAAGTCGATGCCGTCTTCTCTTGCTTCTTTAGCGTCCGCCTCCGTGTACATGGTGACCCAAGGTGAGTCGAATTCGATGTCAGTTGGGATGACAGCCTCGACACCATATACAAGGAAGGAAGGGGTGAAGCCGGTTGACTTGTTTGGGGTAGTGCGCAGACTCCAGAGGACGGCCGATAGCTCGTCGAGCCAGCAGCCGGCCAAACGCTCCAGTGGCATGACCAGTCGGGGCTTGATGCCGGAGAGGATGAGGCCGTTTGCTCGCTCGACTTGGCCGTTTGAATGCGGGTGGGCAATGGACACTAAGTCCAGTCAGATGCCCTGTGTCGCGCAGAAGCGTGCCAATGCTCCCTTGGCAAAATTCGTGCCGTTGTCGGTGATGATGCTGTGTAGTACGCCATACCGGGTTGTAATGTTTGCAATGAATGTTACGGCAGTCGGTCCATTCAGTTTCTTGATCGGCTTTGCTTCAATCCACTTGGTAAATTTGTCCACGGCGACAAGCAGATGTGTCATGCCGCCGCGCGCCGTCTTGAATGGGCCGACCATGTCCATCCCCCAGACGACAAAGGGCCAAGTGATGGGGATGGTCTTGAGTGCAGAAACCGGCAGGTGTTGCTTGGAGCCGAAGACTTGGCACCCTTTGCAGTGTTTGACTAGTTCCTTGGCATCCTCCAAAGCAGTCGGCCAGAAGAATCCATGGCAGAAGGCCTTGGCGACGAGCGCCCTGTAGGCGGCATGCTGGCCGCATTCGCCTTGGTGGATGTCTTCAAGGATTGCTATGCCTTTCTCTAGCTCGACGCAGCGCTGGAAGACTCCGGTTGCACTGCGCCTGACTAGCTCTTGGTTCATTATTGTGTAAGCTCCGGCTCGGTGTTCGACTTGTCTTGTCGGGATCTCGTCAATCGGTAGCTCTCCATTTATCAGAAAACGGAGGATGGGCTGAGCCCATGATGGGGCTGTGACTTCTTCGATTGCCAAAACGGCTACTGCAACCAGGGTGGACGGGCTGGGTTGTGAAGAGTTGGAGTCGGCCTCCGCCTGCTGTGTTGCCACAGTCCCCGGGCCGGGTTCGACTATGGCAGTCCCCGAGCGGCTGCCGAAGTCCCCGGGCCGCCTGCCTGGTCCCCGAAGTCGGATCCGACTGCGTCGGGGTCAGGCGGCACGAAGATGGAACTTGATTCCGGAGACGGCTTGACAGATGGCTTGAGGAGGCGTTGGAGGGCGACACCGGTTGGTATAGCTTGTCGGGTGGAGCCTATTCGTGCCAGGGCATCTGCTTTCTCATTGTCGGCCCGTGGCATGTGAAGGAACTCGCACCCCTCGAAATATCCGTTTAGCTGCGAGGAAACGGTAGCTTGCCATGTTTGTGTCCTTGGCATCCCAGTCGCCGGATGATTGTTGAACCACTAAGTCCGAGTCGCCATAACACAGGATCCGGCGGATGCCGAGTTCCTTGGCTAGCCGGAGCCCGTGTATGAGCGCCTCGTACTCGGCCACATTGTTAGAGGCGGCGAAGTGGATT
This sequence comes from Triticum dicoccoides, assembly GCF_002162155.2. Lineage (NCBI taxonomy): Eukaryota > Viridiplantae > Streptophyta > Magnoliopsida > Poales > Poaceae > Triticum > Triticum dicoccoides. Next base: position 517,090,052 of record NC_041389.1, read on the forward strand.
TGCAGTGTGTATCTAAGTTTGTCGCCCTTGGGAGAGGTGAGGACGATGCCGGCTCCCAAGCCGGTGCGCATCTTGGATCCGTCAAAATGCATCCGCCAATGAGTGGAGTCGGGGGCCGGTGGCAGGTACTGGGTCTCAGGCCAGTCGACAAGCAAGTCGGCCAATGCTTGGGACTTGGTGGCGGTGCGGGGCTGATAGTAGATTGTGTAAGGAGCCAGCGTGATGGCCCATTTTGCCACTCGGCCGGATGCGTCCCGGCTGCCTATGATCTCGGCAAGCGGGGCAGTGCATACGACCGTGATGGGATGTTCTTGAAAGTAGGGCTTGAGTTTCTTGGAGTCGAAGTACACACCATAGCACATTTTCTGATAGTGCGGGTAGTTCTGTTTTGAGGCGGACAACACTTCGCTCAAATAATATACCGGCCTTTGGACTAGCTGAGCTCGGCCTTCTTCTGGACGCTGGACTACGATGACCGTGCTGACCACCCGGCTGGTGGCGGCGATGTAGAGGAGCATGGGCTCCTTCTCAGTTGGGGCCGCCAAGACAGGTGGTGTGGACAACATCTTCTTCAGCTCGTGGAAAGCTTGGTCCGCCTGGTCATTCCACTCAAAGTGAGTGGACTTCTTGATGAGTCGGTAGAGGGGGAGAGCCTTTTCTCTGAGCCGGCTCATGAAGCGGTTTAAGGACGCCAGGCATCCGGTGAATTTTGAATGTCTCGCAGCTTGGTAGGGACCTTCATTCTCTCTATGGCCTTGATCTTCACTGGGTTGCACTCGATGCCGCGTTCGGAGACCAGGAAGCCTAGAAGCTGGCCGGCTGGTACCCCAAACACGCACTTCTCCAGGTTGAGCTTGATCTGAAACCGGCGCAAATTCTCAAAGGTCTCCTTGAGGTCTTCCAGCAGGGTGCCGTGCTTCTCCGTCTTCACCACGACATCGTCTACGTAGACGTGGGCATTTCTGCCGAGTTGCTTGAGGAGGCATTTCTGCATGCAACGCTGAAAGGTGGCACCGGCATTTCTCAAGCCAAATGTCATGGTCAGGTAACAGAAAGATCTAAATGGGGTGATGAAGGCGTTCTTCAAGCGATCAGCCGGGTTCAACTTTATCTGGTGGTAACCCGAGTAAGCATCCAAGAAACTCAACAGCTCGCATCCTGCTGTGGAGTCTATCACTTGGTCAATCCTTGGCAGGGAAACGAATCTTTAGGGCAGGCTTTGTTGAGGCTGGTGTAGTCGATGCACATGCTCCACTGCTTGTTCTTCTTCAACACGAGGACCGGATTGGCAAGCCATTCTGGAAAGAACACTTCCATGATGAAGCCGGCTGCTAGAAGCCGGGCTATTTCTTCTCTGACTACTCTTCTCTTCTCTTCCGACAGGCGGCGCAAGGGCTGCCTGACCGGCTTTGCATCAGATCGGACGTGTAGCTTGTGCTCGGCGAAATCCGTCGGGACACCCGACATGTCTTTGGGAGACCATGCAAAGACGTCCTGATTCTCACGGAGGAAATCAACGAGCTCGCCTTCCTATTTGCTGTCAAGGCCTGTGCCTATGACAGCGTGCCTCTCCGGGTGCTCCGGGTCCAGAGGTATCTTCTTTGTCTCCTTGGCCGGCTGGAAAGAACCTTGAGCATCACATTCTTTGGGGTCAGGTGACAAGGCCGGCCGCTTGCCAGCCAAGGTCACAATTCGATCCAGCATCTTCTTCTCTTCGGTGATCACAAGGGACTCGGCCAGCCGACTGCTGGCTGCTGCACACTCAGAAGACTTCTTATAGTCTCCGGCTATGGTGATAATTCCCTTAGAACTCGGCATCTTCATCTTGAGGTAGGCGTAGTGGGGCACAGCCATAAACTTGGCAAACGCTGGTCGGCCAAGCAATGCGTGGTACGGGCTCTCCAAATCCACTACCTCGAACCATATTGCCTCTCAGCGGAAATGATCCTTGTCCCCAAAGAGGACATCCATCTTGATCTTGTCGATTGGTGAGCAGGACAGGACGGGTACGATGCCATGGAACACAGTCCGGCTTGGCATGAGTTGCTTCGGCTTGATGTTGAGCTTCTCCATTGTATCTCGGTACAGTATGTTGATACTGCTCCCGCCGTCTATTAGCACGCGGGAGAATCAGGCGGCACGCCTCTCCGTCGCTAGGGTGGCATCCAAAACCAGGGCATAGGAGCCAGGAGACGGCATCACCTCTGGGTGGTCGTCTCGGCTCCAGCTGATGGGCTTCTCTGACCAGTGCATGAATTCAGGGTTACTGGAGGCGACCGCGTTGACTTCTTGCTGCTGTCGGCGCCGGCTGCATCGATCTTCTGTCTGGCTAGTGAACACGACGTAGGCGGCATGCTCGTCGGGGAACTCGTCTTGGACAGCTCCGACTGCAGGCCGAGCGGCAGGCTGCTGCGGGGCAGGAGGCGGCTGGCCTGCAGGCGGAGGCGGCAACAGCCCCTCGCCCTTGGAGATTCGGGTGAGCCAATGACACTTCCGAGTTGTATGGTTGGACGGCTTCGCGCCGCTGTGGAACTTGCAGGGGGCATCGAGGGTTTGCTTGTAGGAGAAAGCCGGCTGTCAAGCCGGCCTCCCGCCCTTCTGCTTCTTAGGAGCCGGCCATCCCTTAGGCTGCTCTTCTTCGATCGTGGCCACCTGCCGGCTAGTGGAAGGTGGCATAGGGGCCTTGCGTTTGTGGTCGTTTTGATACGGGCACTGACTTGATTCTCCAGCCGGCGTCTTGGGAGCCGGCGCCAGCACTTTTCCGGAGGTGTCTACCCGGAGCTCAGTCTTCATTGAGGAGTCGGCCGTGGCATACTTGTCCGCGATGATCAGTAGCTCATCAAGGGTAGCCGGCTCGTCGCTGAGGAGTTGGTGCTTGAGGAGAGTGCCCTCGCGGCACCCGGCGGTGAAGTACTCTATGGCCTGGACCTCGTGCACCCCTTCATAGGAGTTGCGGAGCTCGGCCCAACGAGTGAGGTAGTCGCGGGTTGATTTGTTGGGCCCTTGTATGCACAAGGAGAGCTGTAGGGGCTTGGGAGCCCGCTTGTAGGTGCTGGTGAAGTTGCGCATGAAGGCTTCGGTGAAGTCCAGCCAGCTGTTGATGCTGTAAGGCTGTTGAGCCAGGTGCGCGCCGTGCCTTGGAGCATCAGGGGGACATATTTCACGGCAACGCATCGGTTGCCGTTTCCTATGCGAACTGCGGTGGAGTAGTCGATCAACCAGTCTTCCAGCTTCATGGAGCCATTGTACTTGGGCGTGTCTCTTGGGAGTGAGAACCCTTTGGGAAAGGGCTCGTCGCGGATGCGGGGGCCGAAACAGGGCGGGCCGACATCATCTTCTTCTTCTAGGGCCACGGATCACGCAAGGCGGTCGATCCGATGGCGGGCATCATTCTCGCCGACTCCTTCGCGGCGACCAACTCGGCCGCTGAGAGTCGGATGCTCGACAGGCGGCGGGGTGGGATATCTTTCCCCGCGAGGCGGAGGAGGAGGCGGATCGCCTCGTCATTCCACACCTCGGGGACGGCCTTCTGCATCGCGCTCGATGGTAATGCGAGTCCGGCTGCAGCTAGCAGCCGTCTCCTTCTCTTGTCTTGTATGGGCGCCGCCCGCAGTCGGCGTACGCGACGTCGCGCCGTGCTCTCGGCGAGGGGGGCTTCCAGCTCGGACGCCGGCTTCGTGCCGCTCTGTGGCCATGTCAATCAGCTGCTGGATGCGTCTGGTCATGTAGGGGAGCTCGTCGGCCCCCAGTCCGTTTAGCTCGTCAACGATCGACTGGGCGGCGCGTAGATTCTCAAGGGGCGTGGCGTAGACTGGGCGGTCCGCTCCCAGCATGCTGGCGATGGCCGCGCCGCATTTCTTGACAACGCCGACTCTGCTTGGCCCTTCTGGAGGTGGCATGCCGAAGGCGGCGGTCGACTTCGCGCTGGTGGGCTTCCGTGAGGCGTCTCATGGTGGCTATCTTCTGGCCTTCTGCAAGGATGGCAAGGCGGCGTGCCTCCAGCGCCTCAGCGTTAGCGTCCGCCGGGATGGGGGCGGACAGATCGTGCAATGTGGCCTGCAGGGCATCGCGGGCGTTCTCGTCGGAGGCGACGCCGTGGCTAATGACTAGCACTTCGGTGACGGTGCTGCCGCCACTGTCGTCTCAAGGGAGAGGGTCGTCGAAGATGATCACGTCGGTGGGGAAGGCGTCAAGCGACGCTGTGTCGGAGTCGACAAGCATTGGGTCGGTGGAGCCGACCGACTCCAAGTCCGTGGTAGACTCGCCGAAGACGTGGAGTTGGTCGAGGAGGCTGACAAGGCGGCTCTCGGGGCAACCTGTGCCTGCGTCGGATGCGGGCTCGTCGGAGATTCGAGTCTCGCCAAGAAGATCGGCGAGGCAGCTCGCTGCGCAGACGTCATTGACGCTTTGCAGCGCGTCGGGGCAAGCGCCATCGGGCATGCCGGGCTGGCTATGCTCGCTGGGGAGGAAAAGGGTTCCCGTCCAGAGCAGGTCTCCGGACGACGGTGCACCTGGCCCCACAGTGGGCGCCAAATGTCGGGTGGTAGGTGCGACATATGCCAATGGATGGCTTATCATTGTGGGAGCCAGTAAGACATCGCCGGTGCCTGGAAACGGGATAAGGCGAAGACATGCACGCCGGTGGATCTTACCCAAGTTGGGGGCTCTCCGTGGAGATAATACCCCTACTCCTGCTTTGTGGGGTCTCCGCATGATCACTAGATCGATAAGAAGCTACAAGAGGCTCCTTGAGCTGTTCGGTGGGGGGAGGAAGAAGGGCAAGGCTAGCTCTCTTCTCTACCTATGGTAGTGTCTAAAACTCTCTGAGATCCCCCTTTGCATGGGTGTCCCGAGGGGCTTATATAGGCCTACCCCCCGGGGGTACAATGGTAATCCGGCTGGGCGTGGGTTCAGGCTGTCAGTGTCTACGACCGCCGGCTTCTCTGCCGGCTCCTGGGGCCCGCCGACTGGTGGGTCCCGCCGGCTGCCGGCCCATTGGTCGACAGGCCGGCCCCACCGCTTGGGGGGTCTTATCGGGGGCTGGTTACTGTTGCCTCGCCTCTGATGACGAGGGCTTTGTCGAGGTTAGCATGGCTACAGTGCTGCCGCCTTGCGGGCTCTCACTGTAGCCTTACCTCGTCTTGTCTGCTTAATGGTGTTTGCGCCCCGAGGAGGGGAGCAAGCCGGCTATAGGAAGCCGGCCTGGCCTTAGGCCGGCTGGGGGAGGTCAGGCTGCCTTCGGATGTCTCTCTAACCGAAGGGGCCCGCCGCCTTTGGGCGGTACCAGCGGCCTGTCGTGGGTGGCGTCATGATTCGCATGGCAACAGTGCCTCGCCGGACAGGAGATGTCCGTCCTATACGGCGTATTGTAGACACGCATGTTCTGGGATTCAGGGGTGGCAGGGTCCACTGTAGCCGCGCCCCGTGTTGTCACCGTTATGGGGGTTTGACTTTAGGGTGCGACCCATGGCCGCCTGCCATGGGCCGGCTTTCTTGGAGTCGGTCCTTCATGGGCCGGCTTTCTTGGAGTCGGCCCTGTTGTGGCATCCCCCAAAGATTGTTTATGGCCGGGCCGCCTTCCGCCAGCCGACCTATGTGATAGCCGGCCAGAAGAAGGCGGCCCCATGTCTTGGGCGCTTCAAGGCTCGGTCGGCCCATTGTTTTTTCTGAGGGCCAAAGCGAGCCGGTTAGGCTACCCGTGGTCATTTACTCCGACAGATTAAAAATATAAAGATATGACAGGTTAGTAAAATCTGCTTACCCAAGAACCGTTTTAAGGGTTGGAAGCTTCGTCGATGTTGATTCGCGAGAAGATGAATGGGAGGTTCCCTGGTAATTCGAGTCAGATGGATTTAGAGGATATCGGAAATAACCTGCCCTAGGACAAGGTGTATCAGAAGTACAAGATACCTCTTGTCGGCGTTTACGAACCGGAGTGTTCGGTAAACCAGAGGAAGTAACCACTTGGCCGCTATGCCGGGTTGTGCGGCGAGCTTCATGGTGTTGTGTCCTCAAAAGAAAGTACGGATCCGAATAAGCTAGAGGGTGTGAAAATTTTACTTTTCGAACTGCTTGACAGATTTTCGATGCTGGCAGAGGATCTAAGTCGGAAGAAAGAATAATTACTTCTACATCATGTGACACTCCAAAATTTTAATTTGGTTTTTTATCAAAAACTTTGTGGTTTTTTTTGAAGAGAGGCCTTTTAAATTTTTTTTTCAGAAAACCTTCCTCTTAAAAACTTCCTTTTGCTTTGGCAAGGAGTTTATTTTTTCAAACTTTGGTGTTTGATCTTTTGAAACTTCTTCTCTGTTGGTTCCCTCTCAAATTCATTTTTGGGAGTTTAATTTGTTTTCTTTTAAAATGAAACTCTATGAAAATTTGGGATTTTCATATCTTGGAACCACCCTTGACTTTGCATTGTTCCCATGTGGTAGAACCCCTCCAAAACCTCCCCTCCTCCTCGAAATCAACCTAAGTTCTCTGTCCCAACTAATCCAAGCAAGTTTTGGATTTTATTCTAATTATTTTTCCTCTCAAATCAATTCTGAAAATTATTTGGAGCCTGAGTGATTTTCAAAGCAAGTACCCTATTGCATTTGAGTTTTGACCTCAAACCAACTCTCCTGGATAGTCCTTTGTACCCATAACCCAGAACCATCTTGATCCACTCCTCCTCTTTTGAAAATTTTCAAAATTTAGTCTCTGCAAGTTTGGACCAGATTTGCCAAATTTGATGAAATTCATATCTGCACTGCTCCAAAAATTCCACCAAAATTCAGGCAACCTACTTGAGCAATGAGAAGCCACTCCACCAAAAATCAGCTCAAGGAAAAATCCCTGGATGCCAAAAACATTCCGTCGAACACCTGAGCTGCACTGTTCTTTGCACTTTCAGTAAAATTCAGTTTCACAGTGTCGTTTTCTTCAGAGATCAGTCACAAGCGCACAGTGCGCTTGGCTCGATGCTCGTAGCCCCTCCCTCTTGTCCGGAGCTTCACACGCGTGCATGGAGCCTTCCTAGCGTCGGTGGCGCGCTGGCCTGCCCTCGCCAGCATCTTCTGCGGCGTCGGGACCTCCCGTGGCGGCCGACAGAAGGCACACCACGGCAGAACGCCATTCAGCGCCGCCCAAAGCCCCCTGGCTCTCCGCGTGTCCCTGTCGTGCCAGCGCACGCCCGTGGCACCGTCGCCGTGGCCCGGCAAGCACGGAACATGCTCCCTGCCGCCGACGGGCCGCGCCACCCCCGTTCCGTCGAGCTCACCCATAACACCAAACCCCAACCCGTTTAGCGCCTAAATGGGACCGGTGGACCTCAACGGCGATGCCCAAGCCCCTAATCCCCCTGCACATCCACGGCACCGCCGTAATCACTCGTCAGAGATCCCCGTTCATGGAAACCGCCTCGGGCCGCCTATAAAAAGGGCCCCCGAGCTCACCCTCGTGCACGCATCATCACCACTCCTCACCAACGCCCCGCCGGGCCACTCGGAGGACCTCGAGGAGGTCTCCTCCCCCAACTCCGGCCGCCCCGATCCGCCTCGGCCTCCACCACGATTCGCTCCGGTGAGGCCATCTCCGACGCCCAAACCCCGTCCGTTACCCTCTCTAGCCACCAGAAGCCTAACCCCCTCGTCAATTTGATCTCTGCAGCCCTCTCCGACGAGTCCCTCGACCACCCGAGCCGCCGTCCGCCGGAGCAAAGCTCGCCGTCTACGTGGTACTCGCCGGCGACCACCACCACCACCAACGGACGCGGAATGGAGCCCTGAGCACGGAGGTAACCTCCGATCCCCCTGCCTCGCCGTGGATCGCCGCCGGCGACCACCGCGGCTCTCGGGCGCCGACGAGCTTCGTCCGCCCCCCCTTTTTGAAAGTTCAAACCTGACGTGTGGGACCCCACCGTCAGCCTCTCTGCTCTCTCTGTTGAAACATTTTCTGGAAGCGCCTTCGGGCAAATACATTTTCCCTTTGGGCTGGCGTAGTTTCTGCCGAAGCGTTTTCTGTTTTTATAAGCTAGCCCCTGCAAACTTTCTGTTTCATTACAGATGAGTCCCTGGGCAAAAACCCTTATAACTTTTAAACAGAAAAGTATTTTTGATTGATTCTTTTTCTGTTCTCTTTAAAATTTTGTCTAGTTTTTTATCAGATTTATTTGAGAAATATTTGAAATACTTTTTGTGCACTGCTTGGTATTTACGATAGCGCATATATTTTCTTTATAACGTAGATACCGAAGGAGGTGACGGAGCCGCGAACTTCACCGAGCTAGGCTCCGACTACTCTGAACCAGGCAAGCATGTTTGAACTTTTGATATGATGAGTGTCTTGGCATGTTTTGCATTTAGTTAGTTTCATGACATGTTGAGGAGCATATCGATGAACGTCATTTTATGCAATATTGAGGTAAGTGAGTTCGATGATCCATAAGTGGATGGATGTGAGTATGAATGGCCATGTGTTGGCATGAGGATGGGTAAGATGGCAGTGTCGTAGCATGACAGTCTTATGCCAGACTATGTGACTTCAGTGTCAAACCGTATTGGTCCAGTTCCTCTCATTTCCTTCCCTGTACTACCACATGTTTTCCGCAAGGAATATGGTTTAGTAAGTTGCAAACCGCTTTTCTGGTACACACCAAAAGGAGAGGCCGTGATGATGGTTCCATGGCCCTGGATTAAAGCCAGTCATCCGGTCGGGGGGCATGGGTGTTTCCGGTTGGGACCGAGAGGGGGGCACCCCTTAGAGCGCGCGTATATAAATTTGATCCCATGCTATTTGAGATTGTGATCTCCCTGTCTCAAAAGTTTTTCTTGGACGATGTCTAGGGTGATCCCTAGCATCGAGAGGTAGGATGGGTGTGTACTGGTTAGCTGTGTTTTCTTCCGAAATACCGTAAACGGAACTAGTCCTTCGTGACTACGGAATTCCGTTGGCTGTGGGAAAAATTTTGTACAAACTCTGCAGAGTCATATATTCCTCCAAATCATCTATTCCATGTCCCAGATCGATATTATCTTATCCTAATCAAATGTCAGTTTTGATGACAGAGACTCCGGTGAATCGCATGAGTGCTAAGTCCGGTTAAACGAATATTCCTGTGGATGGACTAACCCATTTATTCTCAAGAATTAAATGTTTATTATGAGTATTATTTACTTGTGAATAAAAGCCCTTTCTGCGATGTCGCACAGACGTCCGACTGTGGCATTGTTGTATTTTATTTTCCTTTAAATCCCTTTCTGTGATGTCGCTCAGACGTCCGACTGTGGCATTGTTGTATTTTACTTTATGTTAAAGCCCTTTCTGTGATGTCGCCCCGACGTCCGACTGTGGCATTTTTTTTAAAGCCCTTTCTGTGATGTCGCCTCGACGTCCGACTGTGGCATTTCTTTTAAAGCCCTTTCTGTGATGTCGCCCCGACGTCCGACCGTGGCATTTCTTTTAAAGCCCTTTTTGTGATGTCGCCCCGACATCCGACTGTGGTATTTCTTTTAAAGCCCTTTATGTGGTGTCGCTAAGACGCCCGACTGTGGCATCATTTCCTTATATTTATTTGTTCACCTTTCGAGGCGTCGCTTCAGACACCCGATCGGTAGTTATTTATGTTCTGTTGGGATTTCAGGCGGAGTACCGCCGTTTCCCTTTTACTTACCTTGTTATGCTAAATTTTTTTTGAATGTACATTGGTGAATTATTCACGACGCATCCATGCATGCATTTATTATATCTTACGTCCGAACTGTCTTGCGAGTACTTTCAAAAGTACTCACTGGCTTGTTGATTTGGCCAGATGCTGACGAAGGCGATCTCATGGATGAAGAGTTTGATAGCGAGTCCAACACCTAGAGGAGTCCCAGTCAGTCTCGTGCGACCCTGGATTTGGTCACTGTTTTATATCCGCTTCCGCTACCAAATAAATTCATCGAGCCTGACCTCGACGCTCAATGAGATGACAGACTTAGAGTCTTGTATTTCTCTCCCGGCTGTGTTCTTCCACCACCGCCCTATCCTCGAGTCAGTAGTATGCCTCCACACCACTGTGTCATGTCCGCCATTATGTATAATTATTGGCGTGCTTGTAATAATTTGGTTGAGCAACCGTAGTTCGACCCTGTAATATATTTTATGCTACTGGCTTATTGTATCAAGAATTTTGTCTACCAATGAGGAGGATTTCTCTCATACTGGACTCAAAAGATTGGTTTCTCAATAAATATTTTTATTGGAAAACCGGTCGTGACAAGCTTGGTACCAGAGCCAGGCTGACTGTAGGAAGCCACTAGGTGCGATCGCTAATTGGTTATTAGCATGATAGAGCTAATTTATATTTTTGCATTTGTAGTCATTTTCTGTCAGTCAGCATAAATTTATGATCTGACCATGCAGAATTTTTGCCTACTTTTGTAGATGGCCAACAACAGCTGCGAGTCTCAGACCTTCGCCAACGTGCCCGATGGGTTCGTCAAGCTTATTTCCTTCATCGTTCAGGTCGCGATGGGGCCATCTGTGCGCCCAGTCTTCACACTCTGGCAGCACCGAGTCAACGACAGTCTGACCATGCACCAGGCCGCGGTGCAGTTCAAGGGAGGGCGTGGTGAGTTACGCCGCTTCCGGTTCATGGGAAGAGCCATGCCTACGGAGAGGCATGCTATGCAGATGGCAGCCCGCGAGGCGATAGCTCGTCTCAGGGATGTCCTCCCCATGATGAAGACTCGTCGTTACCGTTATCTTCCGTGCCATGTGCCTTACACCTGTCACTACGCATACTCCTGCCCCAGAGGAGAACGAGACGAGGCTTTTGAGATGCTCATTGAGTATCTCCGGGCCCTGGAGGCAGCCTTCGACAACCTGGTGGACGACTTCGTAGCTACCCGCATGGACTCAGTTCATGGCTGTGTTGCCAACAGGAGGGAGCTCCTACCCATCGCACCGCCACTGACTTTTGTCTCGTCATCAACATCTTTCACGCCTACTCGTCGCCTGCCTTCTACCTAAGAATTCAACCAAGTCATTGCGCCCACTCCAGCGCGCACTACACCACCCTTCGCGCCCACTCCTGTACGTGTTGCTCCGCCCCTGGCAACCGCTCCGTCCACTCTGCGCAGCACTACACGTATGGAGCCCATTAGCAAGGAGGAAGTCGAGTCCCCAACCTCGCTACGCCTTGCCCTCGGCAGGGCAAAGGAGGTCGTCAACATCTCTGCCTAAGTACGCCTAGCTGCCATGTAATGTACCACTTTGTAAGATATGTACATAGGTTGTGAGAAGTAGCCTGTTTGCGCATCATGTAGGATCTGGAGAAGTGCACTAGCCTAAATAACATGTCAGGATTATGTACGCATATCCTGAGTGATGTATTGTATAATTACCGCTCGCGTGTAAGATATGTAATGAGCAGTCCTTCTCCGTGCGCAAGTCGATTTGTTTTTCTTAAGTAGCTGAGTTATTTAGTTTTATTTGCCAGCTTTATGCATTTATGGATTTGTTTTTGCGACTCTTTCCGCTTTTCTTATGGGTCTCAAAAATATTTCACCAGAGTGAAAAATGTCTCGTCCTTGGACTCGCTCCATGCCAATTCCACCAGAGGAAAATTATGATGCACCACCCAGCAACGAGTTCACTCAGGGACAGTCAAACCAACAGGGCAGTGAATCGGCACTTTCACAAATGTGCCTCCTTTATGAGCAGAGCCAACAACAACATCGGGAAATGATGAACCAAGTCATCAACATGGGAAATCATCATGGACAGTATCAGCAGCATTCCAAGTTATCTAAGCTACAGAAGACACGTCCTCAAAGATTTTCTCACACTGACAAACCTCTTGAAGCCGAGGACTGGCTTCGAGATATGGAGAGAAAATTAATTATTGCAAAATGTTCAGACCCCGAGAAGGTATTGTATGCTCCGCACTATCTCGCAGGAGCAGCCGCATCGTGGTGGGAGAATTTTCTGCACATGCATCCCAACGAAAATGACATAACCTGGGATGATTTCAAGGAAGGTTTCCGTGGTGCACACATTCCTAAGAGTATTATGAAAATCAAGAAGAGAGAATTCGATGACCTCAAACAAAGGAACATGACAGTGTTAGATTACAACAGTCAATTTACTCTATTGTCCTGCTACGCCAATGAAGAGCGTATGACTGAAATCAAGAAGATGGAGAAATTCCTTGACGGTCTGGCGCCCGCGCTTAAATGCCAACTGGTCGTGCACACTTTTCCTGATTTTAAAACACTGGTGGACAAAGCCATTACTTTGGAAAATGAGAGACGCAGTCTGGAAGATATCCGCAAGCGAAAAAGGGACCAGACTAATCATGCTCGCAATCACCGAAGCAAGACAAATTTTCAAAAGGGTGGGACACACAAATTCTCATCCAATGTCTCGCGCCCAATCAAGAATTTTCATGCAAGGGACAAAGAAGTCACCTATCGCCCCGGCGTTACTTGTTATGCTTGTCGAGAAGAAGGGCACTATGCCAAACAGTGCCCCAAGCCAAGGAGTTCAACCCCAAAGCCGAACAACGGCGGCAACAATTCCGCGCCCAAGCGAAACAATTTCAATCCCAACAATAACCACAGGAAGGGTCATCTGAACCACGTAACCAAAGAGGAGGCACAAAATGCTCCGGATATCGTACTCGGTACGTTTCCTGTCAACACAATACCTGCAATGGTTTTGTTTGATTCTGGAGCTTCTCACTCTTTCATTTCGAAAAGTTTTGCTTTGCAAAATAATTTTTCGATGCTTCCCCTGGAGAAATCCATGACCATCAAGTCCCCTGGGATTCAGCAAGTTACTCAGAATTACTGTCAGAATGTGGTCATTGAGTTCAAAGGATTGGAGTTTCACGCAAATCTTATTGTGTTGGAAAATAAAGGACTGGATGTCATCCTAGGGATGGATTGGCTAACCACCAATAAGGGTTTTATCGACTGTTTCAACAGGACCGTAATTCTCACACACCACCAAGGGAAGACAATAAGAGTATCAGCCAAGGAAGGAAAAATACCCCGGCAACCGAGATTAAATAAGGTGGACGTTTTTGAGATAAACAAGGTTCCAGTAGTGTGTGAATTTCCAGATGTATTCCCTGAAGAGCTACCAGGCATGCCACCAGACCGAGAAATAGAATTCCGCATTGAGCTAGCACCAGGAACCACCCCCATATACAAGAAACCATACAGAATGGCACCATCCGAGTTGATCTTGTTGAAGAAGCAAATAAAGGAATTACTGGAAAAAGGATACATTCGAGCCAGCTCCTCACCATGGGGATCACCAATTTTATTTGCCAAAAAGAAGGATGGAATGCTGAGATTGTGTATTGACTATCGAGCACTTAACATGGTCACAGTCAAAAACAAATATCCTATGCCAAGGATAAACGATTTGTTTGATCAACTCGCTCAAGCCAAGGTATTCTCAAAAATTGACTTAAGGTCAGGATACCATCAATTGAAGGTACGAACGGAAGATATCCCCAAAACAGCCTTCACCTCCAGATATGTACTGTACGAGTTCACAGTGATGCCATTTGGATTAACGAACGCCCCAGCATATTTTGTTCACCTCATGAACAAAGTATTTATGAAGTTTATGGACAAGTTCATCGTGGTATTCATCGACGATATACTGGTATACTCCAAGACACTAGAAGAGCACGCAGAACATCTCAGGATTGTGCTAGGAGAGCTAAGAAAACACCAATTGTATGCCAAGTTCAGCAAGTGCGAATTTTGGCTAAGACAAGTAGGCTTTCTAGGCCACGTGCTGACCCAAGACGGTATCGCAGTGGACCCAGAGAAAGTCAAGGACGTACTTGGCTGGAAGTCACCAGCCAGCGTAACAGACATACGGAGTTTCTTGGGAATGGCAGGATATTACCGCAGATTTATTGAAGGATTTTCCACCATAGCCAAGCCTATGACACAGTTGCTCAAGAAAGATAAGAAGTTTGAATGGACAGAAGCCTGCGAGAAAAGTTTCCAAGAGCTAAAACGGAAGTTAATGACAGCACCGGTATTAATTGTACCCGATATACACAAGAATTTTGAAGTATATTGTGACGCGTCCAGAAAGGGTCTCGGATGCGTATTGATGCAGGAAGGCAAGGTTGTCGCCTATGCTTCAAGGCAACTTCGCAAACATGAGGAGAACTATCCCACTCATGACTTAGAAATGGCAGCAGTTATTCATGCACTCAAGGAATGGAGGCATTTCTTACTTGGGAATCGATGTGAAATATATACGGATCACAAAATTCTCAAATATATTTTCACGCAGCCAGAACTAAATTTACGGCAACGACGCTGGTTGGAATTGGTAAAGGATTATGATGTTGGTATCCATTACCATCCAGGGAAAGCAAATGTAGTGGCCGATGCCCTTAGTCGGAACCCCAGCTCCGACGGAAACAATCTGCACAGCTTGAGGCCCGAATTCCAACAAGAATTTGCCAAGCTCAACTTGATAATGGTAGCAGAAGGCACCATATCAAACTTGGAAATACAACCCGACCTTGTGGAGAAAATTAAAGAAGCTCAGCCTGGTCACCCCAGAATTGAAGGAATTAAAAGAAAGTTGAGTATGGGCAAGGCCTCGGAATTCGTCATAGACAAGGAAGGAATATTATGGTACGGAGAAAGGCTCTGCGTGCCAAACATAGAAGACCTTAAACAGCAAATTTTAGCTGAAGCACACACCACTCCATATTCAATCCACCCTGGATGAACCAAAATGTATAAAGATATTCAGGAAAGATTTTGGTGGCACGGTATGAAGAGGGACATAGCCACCTTCATTGCATGTTGCGACTCATGTCAACGCATAAAAGCTGAGCATCAGAGACCAGCCGGACTACTACAACCTAACAAAATACCTGAGTGGAAATGGGATGAAATAGGGATGGATTTTATTGTCGGACTACCTCGGTCACGACACGGGAATGATGCCATATGGGTCATCACTGACAGGTTGACCAAAGTGGCACACTTTATTCCAGTGAAGACGACCTACAACACTCAGAGGCTTGCTAGGATTTACCTTTCCCGTATAGTATGTTTGCATGGAGTCCCGAAGACTATAATATCCGACAGAGGCACTCAGTTCGTCTCAAGATTTTGGGAGCATTTACAACAGGCTCTGGGAACCCAACTAGCCTTCAGTACCGCATACCACCCACAGACTGATGGACAAACAGAACGCGTAAACCAGGTTTTAGAAGACATGCTGAGAGCATGTGTCCTCACATATGGAACCAGTTGGGAAGAAAGCCTGCCATACGCTGAGTTCGCGTATAACAATAGCTACCAGGCCAGCCTACAAATGGCACCATTTGAGGCTTTATACGGACGAAGATGTCGTACCCCGTTAAATTGGTCAGAAACTGGAGACAGCCGCATCTTCGGACCAGATATCCTCAGAGAAGCCGAGGAAAAGGTCAAGCTAATCAGAGACTGACTTAAGACCGCTCAAAGTCGACAGAAGAGCTATTATGATCAGAAACATCGTAGGGTCAGCTTCGAACCCGGTGAGTTCGTATACTTGAGAGTATCCCCTATGAGAGGACTGCAACGGTTTAAGATTAAAGGAAAGTTAGCACCAAGATTCATTGGACCATTCTGCATAGTGGCACGAAGAGGCACTGTAGCCTACCAGCTAGACTTACCCGAAGACTTGTCCGACATTCACGACGTGTTCCACGTCTCTCAATTAAGGAAGTGCGTAAGCAACCCAGAAAAACAAGTATCCCATGAAAACATTGATGTGCAGCCAGACCTCACTTATCGGGAACGTCCCGTAAGAATATTAGAGGAGTCTGAAAGGAGGACCCGACAGAAGACCATCAAGTTTTTCAAAGTCCAATGGAGCAATCACACCGATAGTGAAGCAACTTGGGAAAGCGAGGATTTTCTTCGGACAGAGCACCCACACTTATTCAAGGATCAGCTGAAATCTCGGGGACGAGATTTTTCCTAAGGGGGTAGGTGTTGTGACACTCCAAAATTTTAATTTGGTTTTTTATCAAAAACTTTGTGGTTTTTTTTGAAGAGAGGCCTTTTAATTTTTTTCTTCAGAAAACCTTCCTCTTAAAAACTTCCTTTTGCTTTGGCAAGGAGTTTATTTTTTCAAACTTTGGTGTTTGATCTTTTGAAACTTCTTCTCTGTTGGTTCCCTCTCAAATTCATTTTTGGGAGTTTAATTTGTTTTCTTTTAAAATGAAACTCTATGAAAATTTGGGATTTTCATATCTTGGAACCACCCTTGACTTTGCATTGTTCCCATGTGGTAGAACCCCTCCAAAACCTCCCCTCCTCCTCGAAATCAACCTAAGTTCTCTGTCCCAACTAATCCAAGCAAGTTTTGGATTTTATTCTAATTATTTTTCCTCTCAAATCAATTCTGAAAATTATTTGGAGCCTGAGTGATTTTCAAAGCAAGTACCCTATTGCATTTGAGTTTTGACCTCAAACCAACTCTCCTGGATAGTCCTTTGTACCCATAACCCAGAACCATCTTGATCCACTCCTCCTCTTTTGAAAATTTTCAAAATTTAGTCTCTGCAAGTTTGGACTAGATTTGCCAAATTTGATGAAATTCATATCTGCACTGCTCCAAAAATTCCACCAAAATTCAGGCAACCTACTTGAGCAATGAGAAGCCACTCCACCAAAAATCAGCTCAAGGAAAAATCCCTGGATGCCAAAAACATTCCGTCGAACACCTGAGCTGCACTGTTCTTTGCACTTTTAGTAAAATTCAGTTTTACAGTGTCGTTTTCTTCAGAGATCAGTCACAAGCGCACAGTGCGCTTGGCTCGATGCTCGTAGCCCCTCCCTCTTGTCCGGAGCTTCACACGCGTGCGTGGAGCCTTCCTGGCGTCGGTGGCGCGCTGGCCCGCCCTCGCCGGCCTCTTCTGCGGCGTCGGGACCTCCCGTGGCGGCCGACAGAAGGCACACCACGGCAGAACGCCGTTCAGCGCCGCCCAAAGCCCCCTGGCTCTCCGCGTGTCCCTGCCGTGCCAGCGCACGCCCGTGGCACCGTCGCCGTGGCCCGGCAAGCACGGAACATGCTCCCTGCCGCCGACGGGCCGCGCCACCCCCGTTCCGTCGAGCTCACCCATAACACCAAACCCCGGCCCGTTTAGCGCCTAAATGGGACCGGTGGACCTCAACGGCGATGCCCAAGCCCCTAATCCCCCTGCACATCCACGGCACCGCCGTAATCACTCGCCGGAGATCCCCGTTCATGGCAACCGCCTCGGGCCGCCTATAAAAAGGGCCCCCGAGCTCACCCTCGTGCACGCATCATCACCACTCCTCACCAACGCCCCGCCAGGCCACTCGGAGGACCTCGAGGAGGTCTCCTCCCCCAACTCCGGCCGCCCCGATCCGCCTCGGCCTCCACCGCGATTCGCTCCGGTGAGGCCTTCTCCGACGCCCAAACCCCGTCCGTTACCCTCTCTAGCCACTAGAAGCCTAACCCCTCGTCAATTTGATCTCTGCAGCCCTCTCCGACGAGTCCCTCGACCACCCGAGCCGCCGTCCGCCGGAGCAAAGCTCGCCGTCGACGTGGTACTCGCCCGCGACCACCACCACCACCAACCGACGCGGAATGGAGCCCTGAGGACGGAGGTAACCTCCGATCCCCCTGCCTCGCCGTGGATCGCCGCCGGCGACCACCGCGGCTCTCGGGCGCCGACGAGCTTCGTCCCCCCCCCTTTTTGAAAGTTCAAACCTGACGTGTGGGACCCCACCGTCAGCCTCTCTGCTCTCTCTGTTGAAACGTTTTCTGGAAGCGCCTTCGGGCAAATACGTTTTCCCTTTGGGCTGGCGTAGTTTCTGCCGAAGCGTTTTCTGTTTTTTATAAGCTAGCCCCTAGAAACTTTCTGTTTCATTACAGATGAGTCCCTGGGCAAAAACCCTTATAACTTTTAAACAGACAAGTATTTTTGATTGATTCTTTTTCTGTTCTCTTTAAAATTTTGTCTAGTTTTTTATCAGGTTTATTTGAAAAATATTTGAAATACTTTTTGTGCACTCCTTGGTATTTACAATAGCGCATATATTTTCTTTATAACGTAGATACCGAAGGAGGTGACGGAGCCGCGAACTTCACCGAGCTAGGCTCCGACTACTCTGAACCAGGCAAGCATGTTTGAACTTTTGATATGATGAGTGTCTTGGCATGTTTTGCATTTAGTTAGTTTCATGACATGTTGAGGAGCATATCGATGAACGTCATTTTATGCAATATTGAGGTAAGTGAGTTCGATGATCCATAAGTGGATGGATGTGAGTATGAATGGCCATGTGTTGGCATGAGGATGGGTAAGATGGCAGTGTCGTAGCATGCCAGTCTTATGCCAGACTATGTGACTTTAGTGTCAAACCGTATCGGTCCAGTTCCTCTCATTTCCTTCCTTGTACTACCACATGTTTTCCGCAAGGAATATGGTTTAGTAAGTTGCAAACCGCTGTTCTGGTACACACCAAAAGGAGAGGCTGTGATGATGGTTCCATGGCCCTGGATTAAAGCCAGTCATCCGGTCAGGGGGCATGGGTGTTTCCGGTTGGGACCGAGAGGGGGCACCCCTTAGAGCGCGCGTATATAAATTTGATCCCATGCTATTCGAGATTGTGATCTCCCCATCTCAAAAGTTTTTCTTGGACGATGTCTAGGGTGATCCCTAGCATCGAGAGGTAGGATGGGTGTGTACTGGTTAGCTGTGTTTTCTTCCAAAATACCGTAAACGGAACTAGTCCTTTGTGACTACGGAATTCCGTTGGCTGTGGGAAAAATTTTGTACAAACTCTGCAGAGTCATATATTCCTCCAAATCATCTATTCCATGTCCCAGATCGATATTATCTTATCCTAATCAAATGTCAGTTTTGATGACAGAGACTCCGGTGAATTGCATGAGTGTTAAGTCCGGTTAAACGATTATTCTTGTGCATGGACTAACCCATTTATTCTCAAGAATTAAATGTTTATTATGAGTATTATTTACTTGTGAATAAAAGCCCTTTCTGCGATGTCACACAGACGTCCGACTGTGGCATTGTTGTATTTTATTTTCCTTTAAAGCCCTTTCTGCGATGTCGCTCAGACGTCCGACTGTGGCATTGTTGTATTTTACTTTCTGTTAAAGCCCTTTCTGTGATGTCGCCCTGACGTCCGACTGTGGCATTTTTTTAAAGCCCTTTCTGTGATGTCGCCCCGACGTCCGACTGTGGCATTTCTTTTAAAGCCCTTTCTGTGATGTCGCCCCGACGTCCGACCGTGGCATTTCTTTTAAAGCCCTTTTTGTGATGTCGCCCCGACATCCGACTGTGGTATTTCTTTTAAAGCCCTTTATGTGGTCTCGCTAAGACGCCCGACTGTGGCATCATTTCCTTATATTTATTTGTTCACCTTTCGAGGCGTCGCTTCAGACACCCGATCGGTAGTTATTTATGTTCTGTTGGGATTTCAGGCGGACTACCGCCGTTTCCCTTTTACTTACCTTGTTATGCTAATTTTTTTTGAATGTACATTGGTGAATTATTCATGACGCATCCATGCATGCTATTATTATATCTTACGTCCGAACTGTCTTACGAGTACTTTCAAAAGTACTCACTGGCTTGTTGATTTGGCCAGATGCTGACGAAGGCGATCTCATGGATGAAGAGTTTGATAGCGAGTCCGACACCTAGAGGAGTCCCAGTCAGTCTCGTGCGACCCTGGATTTGGTCACTGTTTTATATCCGCTTCCGCTACCAAATAAATTCATCGAGCCTCACCTCGACGCTCGATGAGATGACAGACTTAGAGTCTTGTATTTCTCTCCCCGCTGTGTTCTTCCACCACCGCCCTATCCTCGAGTCAGTAGTATGCCTCCACACCACTGTGTCATGTCCGCCATTATGTATAATTATTGGCGTGCTTGTAATAATTTGGTTGAGCAACCGTAGTTCGACCCTGTAATATATTTTATGCTACTGGCTTATTGTATCAAGAATTTTGTTTACCAGTGAGGAGGATTTCTCTCATACTGGACTCAAAAGATTGGTTTCTCAATAAATATTTTTATTGGAAAACCGGTCGTGACACATCACCAGCATGGCTAGCCTCTGCATCATCCTGATAATGATCATTGTCGATAAGGTGTATGAAAAAAGAACCAAGAGAATCAAGTTCTACCTCTGACTCCGGATCATCAAGGTCTTCATCATTTTTCAGGCCAGGGGATTCGGCAGTTTTCTTCTTTGCATGTTTCTTTGTAACTTTGGTCTTAGTGCGCGGCACTCTCACTGGTTTATCCTGCGGCTTCGCCGGTTTATCCTGCGGTTTCCTCTTCCAGAACGGATCATCACCCTGCAAAGGTGGACAACAAGTTATAAGGAAATATTTACAGGAGGTCGAATTAAGAGAAGACTGATACGATTCTTACAGCTGGCGGTTTATTGGAAACATAGAAAGGACTAATCCCTGTCTTGCTGCACTCAGACACTGGTTCATCTAACATTTTCTTGGCAGCTTCGGTAATCTCCTCATCACTTTGCTGAATATCAATGTGCTGCCGAGGATCTTTGACATCCCCTATGTATTCGCACATTAAGCCGGTGAGACGGCTTAAGGGCAAGATACTCCAAGAAACCCAAGAATGGACAATGTCGATGCCAGTTAAACCATTCTCCATAAAGGCTCAAAGCTTTGAAAGTTGTGGTGCAATAGCTCGTTCCTTTGCAGTGAGTTGTTGTGGAAATGGATGTGTATTGGTAAGCCGGTGAGCACGATAACCAGGCAAAGGATTTTCGTCATCTGGAGCTGTGTTTTGCCAGTAAAACCAAGTCTGATTCCAGTCTTTGGGGTGGCTATGATGCTTGGCATGAGGAAAACTGGCATATTTCCTTTTCTGAATTGACACTCCGCCAAGTTCAGTATTGGGCCCGTCCATAAATTCAGTACAGCGGTTTAAGTAAAAGAAGTCTCTGAATAACTCAAAGGTAGGTTCTTCTTGCAGATAAGCCTCGCAAAACACTTGGAAATTGCAAACATTGGAAAACAGAGTTTGGTCCAATGTCTTGAGGGCAGATTTGGAAGCTAGCAAGCTCGTCACGGAAGAATTTTGATGCAGGAGGGCTAAACCCTCAATTCAGATGATCAACAAACACAATCACCTCTCCATCCTAGGGATCAAGAGGATTTTCTGGACCGGGGACCCTCCAGTGGATGATTTCTTTACTCGCTCAAGCGTCAGTTGCAACACACCCGTTCAACTGCTCTTCTGTAACCCGGGAGGGAATCCAGTTGCTAGCATAAAATTGTTTGGCCATTTCAATGAAATGCTGGAAAAAGATCAATGCCGGTTTAAGATTCATGATTGACAAGTATAATGCGTCGCAAGGTCAAAGGGAGAAGATGTTGAGGCATATATGCATATTAAACCGGATTCTGACATTGGCAGGGTTATAGAAATGATGAATCGGCGGTTTAAGAGAGGGCTAATGGTACCTCGTAGGTTATAATTTTCTGAAAAGTTAATTCGCCTATATTGGTATGGAAGTACAAATCTGAAATGACTAAGTGATGAAAAAACATGATTCACAAATTGACATTATAAATCTGGATCTACCGTGTGTCAGAAAATGGAAAAATATTCAGGGTTAAATGTTCTGGCATTGGAACAGTTGAAGGATCCAGATGAAATTTTCTACTTAAATAAGATGCACTAATGGAAAGGAAGAATCATGGTTATCTCTATACAGGATAAATATCAAGATCTACATCAGGAGCTGTTGCACAGAAACGAGTACTAAAGAACACTGATGAACACCGAAGGATACAGAAACCCTAGTGACAGATCTAGGGTGGAAGGAAAGAAGACTTACCGGTGTCACAGGAGTAGCGGAGAGGCACCGCGATTCTCTGGTATGCTCAGGGTGATGCAGCGGCCGGAGTTGAGGTCGCGGACGAAGACTTGGCGGCGGTGGCTGAGCTTGAGCGCTAGGTCAACGCGAGGAGGAAGAAGAAGTAAAGAGATACGAAGGGGAAAAGTAAAAACGACCCTCAGCTTTATTTATAAGGCGAAGGGATAAGCGATAGGCACAAGAATCGAGGAGCCCAAAAAATGGATATGTGAAAGAGCTGTCGCATCGATTTTCGGAGGATCATTAATAAAGGGGAGGTATGTATGGTTTTTTAATAAACAGGTGACGTCATGGCGATTTATTATAATATTAGAAGATGACGTCATGGCGGATTACAAGGCGTACGCGAAGGTGTTGAAGAAGGAATTTTCCTAAGTGTGGAAGATTGACATGAACAAGTTCAAATCAATCTGGGGCATAATGTTGGGGATATAACTGGTGGGTATAAACCGCCCAGGAGGGGCCGGATTATCCATAGAGAGACTGCCAATATTGAAGCCCATGAAGATATAGAAGATGGCGACTTATGAAGGAAACATGACAAGGGAGCCCAAAGCCCAGAGGCGGGTTAGGGCCCATAGACATAAACCGCCATAGGCATGTAACTTCTAATGTAAGGTAGGAAAGAGTAGATACCGAGCCGGATACGTTTATGAACCGGCCTCGGGATTCTGTGGACCGACGGGCGTCAACCCGTGTATATAAAGGAACGACCCGGTGGCAGTTTAGGACAAGAAACGATAACTCGAGAGCTAGGCAAAGCGGATTTGCTCCCTGGTTATCGAAACCCCATCAATTCCATCACAACTGGATCGTAGGCTTTTACCTTCACCGCAAGGGTCCGAACCAGTATAAACTCCCCGTGTCCTTTGTCCGGTTTAACCCCTTTAAGCTAATCTCATTGCGATGGCTCCTTGACTAAGTCCTCACACTAGGACATCTGACATGACAATTCCATGACACAGGGGCTACTACGAGCACTAGTAAGGTACACATCAATAACATGTATATCAAATATAGCCTTATTCACTATGCCATCCTTCTTATCCGCCAAATATTTGGGGTAGTTCCGCTTCTAGTGACCATTTCTTTTGTAGTAGAAGCACTCAGTTTTAGGCTTAGGTCTAGCTTTGGGTTTCTTCACAGGAGTGACAACTTGCTTGCCATTCTTCTTGAAGTTCCCTTTCTTTCCCTTGCCTTTTTCTTGAAACTAGTGGTCTTGTTAACCATCAACATTTGATGCTCTTTTTTGATTTCTACCTTCGCCGATTTTAGCATCGCGAAAAGTTCGGGAATCGTTTTCGTCATCCCTTGCATATTATAGTTCATCACGAAGTTCTAGTAGCATGGTGATAGTGACTAGAGAACTCTGCCAATCACTATCTTATCTGGAAGATTAACTCCCACTTGATTCAAGCAATTATAGTGCCCAGACATTCTGAGCACATGCTCACTAGCTGAGCTATTCTCCTCCATCTTGTAGGCAAAGTACTTGCCAGAGGTGTCATACCTCTTGACACAGGCATGATTCTGAAATACCAATTTCAGCTCTTGGAACGTCTCATATGTTCTATCGCGTTCAAAATGTCTTTGAAGCCCCGATTCAAAGCTGTAAAGCATGGCGCACTAAACTATCAAGTAGTCATCATATCGAGCTTGCCAAACATTCATAACGTCTCCATCTGCTCCTGCAATAGGTCTGTCACCTAGCGGTGCATCAAGGACATAATTCTTCTGTGCAGCAATGGGGATAATCCTCAGATCACGGACCCAGTCCGCATCATTGCTACTATCATCTTTCAACTTAGTTTTCACTAGGAACATATCAAAAAAATATGGGAGCTACAACGCGAGCTATTGATCTACAACATAATTTGCAAATACTATCAGGACTAAGTTCATGATAAACTAAGTTCAATTGATCAAATTACTTAAGAACTCCAACTTTGATAGACATCCCTAAGTCATCTAAATGATACGTGATCCAAAACAACTAAACTATGTCCGATCATCACGTGAGATGGAGTAGTCATCAATGGTGAACATCTCTATGTTGGTCATATCTACTATATGATTCATGTTCGACCTTTTGGTCTCAAGTGTTCCAAGGCCATGTCTGTATATGCTAGGCTCATCAAGTTTAACCTGAGTATTCCGCATGTGAAAAACTGTCTTGCACCTGTTGTATGTGAACGTAGAGCCTATCACACCCGATCATCACGTGGTGTCTCAGCATGAAGAACTGTCGGAACAGTGCATACTCGGGGAGAACACTTATACCTTGAACTTTAGTTAAGGGGTCATCTTATAATGCTACCGCCGTACTAAGCAAAATAAGATGCATAAAGATAAACATCACATGCAATCAAAATATGTGACATGATATGGCCATCATCATCTTGTGCTTTTGAAATCCATCTCCAAAGCAACGTCATGATCTCCATTGTCACCGGCTTGACACCTTGTTCTCCATTGTAGCGTCGTGGTCGTCTCGCCAACTATTTCTTCTACAACTATAGCTACCGCTTAGTGATAAATTAAAGAAATTACATGGCGTTTTTATTTCATACAATAAAGTAACAACCATAAGGCTCCTGCCAGTTGTCGATAACTTTTATAAAACATGATCATCTATGCACAGACCTGGCTCGGATGCCACTGAAGGGGAACGTAGCATGTAATTTCAAAAAAAATTCCTACACTGATGCAAGATCTATCTAGGAGATGTATAGCAACGAGGGGGAGTGTGTATATGTACCCTTGTAGATCGTAAGCGGAAGCGTTTCACAACGCGGTTGATGTAGTCGTACACCTTCACGATCCGTCCCGATCAAGTACCGAGCGTACGTCACCTCCACGTTCAGCACACGTTCAGCTCTATGACGTCCTCGCCTTCTTGATCCAGCAAGATGGGTGAAGTAGTAGATGAGTTTCGGCAGAACGACGGCGTGGTGACAGTGTTGGTGAAGAACAATCTCCGCAGGGTTTCACCAAGCACAATGAAAACTATGACGGGGGATAAACTAGAGGGGAGGGGGTTGTCGGCACACGTTGGTGATTCTCGATGTATCTTTGGTGCTAGCCCTGCCCCTCTATTTATATGTTGAGCCCTGGGGTCAAAACTTGGAGCAAAAGCCTCCTCGAAGTTGGTTTTGCCCGAAAGGCAAGAGTCGCACTCGGACTCCAGGACCAAACGCCACAATCCTTGGTGTCTGGACCATACACCATGGGCCTCGGTGTCTGGCCGAGGGCCAGACGCCAGGGTCTCCAGCATTTGGCCTCTGACCTCCGCAAAACTTTCTTTTGCACCGACCTATAACCCCGTGGGCCTGACCCCTTGGCCTAACCATATCATCCAATTTATGAATCTTTACCTACTGACCATTCCGGAGCTCCTCGTCGTGTCTGTGAAATATTCCGAGACTCCGAACAACATTCGGTCACCAACATACATAACTCATATGATACTATATCGTCAACGAACGTTAAGTGTGCGGACCCTACGGGTTCGAGAACTATGTAGACATGGCCAAGACACCTCTCCGGTCAATAACCAACAACGGGACCTGAATGCCCATATTGGCTCCTACATATTCTACAAAGATCTTTATCGGTCGAACCTTATGACAACATACGTTATTCCCTTTGTCATCGGTATGTTACTTGCCCGAGATTCGATCGTCGGTATCTTCATACCTAGTTCAATATCGTTACCGGCAAGTCTCTTTACTCGTCCGGTAATGCATCATCCTGCAACTAACTCATTAGTCACTTTGCTTGCAAGGCTTCTTATGATGTGCATTACCGAGAGGGCCTAGAGATACCTCTCCGATACTCAGAGTGACAAATCCTAATCTCGATCTATGCCAACCCAAGAAACACCTTCGGAGATACCTGTAGAGCATCTTTATAATCACCCAGTTACGTTGTGACGTTTGATAGCACACAAGGCATTCCTCTGGTATCCGAGAGTTGCATAATCTCGTAGACGAAGGAATATGTATTTCACATGAAGAAAGCAATAGCAATAAAACTGAACAATCATAATGCTAAGCTAACGAATGGTGCTTGTCCATCACATCATTCTCCTAATGATGTGATCCTGTTTATCAAATGACAACACATGTCTATGGTCAGGAAATTTAACCATCTTTGATCAACGAGCTAGTCTAGTAGAAGCTTACTAGGGACATGGTATTTTGTCTATGTATCCACATATGTATCAAGTTCCTGGTTAATACAATTCTAGCATGAATAATAAACATTTATCATGATATAAGGAAATATAAAATAACAACTTTATTATTGCCTCTAGGGCATATTTCCTTCAGTGCTCTCATTTGTGGCCATGCTAGGTGGTTGGCCGGTATGGGCAGGTGGTGGCGGCGCATCTCCGAGAGAAATTCCCTTTCTGACCTTCGCTGGTTCTGACGATGGCGGCACCCGTGGGCGATGCGATCTTTCTTGAAAGTCTTATCGTGAGTTGTGTGCCTACCTATACCTATGGCCTTGGGTTCGGAAAGAGATACCATATGGATTGAGCGATGGAGGCGTCCTCACGCTTCTCTTCTCCTTGCGGGCATCGCCTTGGAGCCGGCGAGATGCAAACTATGTATGACGGTTTGACACAAAGGGATGGTTGTACAGTGGCGGATCGCACATCGCATGTAGCTACTTGGATCATGGAAAAGTGATGGCAACAACACCGACTCAGATGGTGGTGCTGCTTGAGAGCACCCGGTCTTGAGCTTAGGAGTGAAATCCTAGGTCTGACCCGAACCTGCATACTTAGTAATGACGATGTTTTTGCATCATTATCTTGTTGAAGGCATTGCTCGGATATGCTTGGAGTGGCTCTTCGAGGTGAAAAGTTAGATCTGACTTTTCGTGGTTGATCCGGCGGCCGTGGCGCTTGAGCATCGCTCCCTCTTGAAAAGCATTGTTATAGAAGAACATCTTTGTCCTTGTGGTGTCATGAGATGGTTGTTGCGTATAAGGTTATTGTTGTAGTTTGTCCATCACAGATTTGGCTGATTTTTTTGCCTACACATATCTTTGGTCTTATATGTCTTTGCTATTTGTCGCCATAGTTTATGTGTGTGCGTTGGTGTTGGTTGTGTGTGTTCTATCTATGCAGAAGTCAGGTGTGTGCTCATTGTGTTTGTATTCTTTTGATTCTTTGTTTTGAGTCGATAAAATCCACCCTTTGTCAAAAATCCCGAATCCATCTTCCTTAAAACTCATAAGGCACAATTGGCCTCGCGACAATTTTCTTCTCAATCGCCTCCACCACCACCACCATTTGGAGGCCACAATGGCAAGGGTAGGAAGTGGATGGTAAACAAGCACTAGTAGAAAAGGGGGCAAAGGTCCAGAACCGGGTAAGCCCATTAGTCCCGGTTCAGTCCAGAACCGGGACCCATGGGGGCATTGGACCCAGTTCGTGAGCCCCGGGGGCCGGCTGGGCCACGTGGGCCATTGGTCCCGGTTCGTTTGGACCTTTTGGTCCCGGTTGGTGGGACGAACCGAGGCCAATGGGCCTCGCTCCTAGCCCACCACCATTGGTCCCGGTTGGTGGCTTGAACCGGGACCAAAGGCTGCCCTTTAGTCCCGGTTCATGCCACCAACCGGGACTAATGATATGCCTATATATACCCCCTCGCGTAAGATTTTTTCTGGCCGCTGAGGGGGAGAGGGCTTGGTGGTGCTCTAGCTCACCTCCTATGCACACAAGGTGTTCGATGGAATGGCCGAGCCACACTACTTAAGCTTTCCCCTCTCCAAGCTCCATTTTCCTCAATATTTGTCTAGGTTTAGCGGTCCGTCACGCCCCATCCCCGTCTTCACTGCCGTCGATCACTCGCGCCGATCTCATCGCGGGCACCACAGTGGTGAGCCTCTTGTTCTTATCTTCTTTCTGAAAGGAAAAATATTCTTACTTGTATGTTTAGATAGATACTTGTATTATTTTCTTACTTTTATTATTGCATCTTATATAGTGCGATGGTTTTGGTATCCGCCCCTGTTGGCCCTCGTCCTGTCTATGATTCGGATGTGGTATATATTACTTTTCATAACTATTGGTTCATTTATTGTTTATGAAAATTATGCCGACCAACGTGACATAGATTTTATTTATCTAGGAGGTTGTTGAACCAGAAATTCCAACCGACCCTATTGTCGAGAGGTTAAATTTAGTTGAAGAAGAAAACAATTTCTTGAAGAAAAAAATAAGAAAAATTGAGGAGGAGAAGATGATATTGGAGTTACATGTTACGGATGTCGTCGATGATCACAAGATCAAGATGGATGCAATGCGCTTGAAGATTAGAAAGATTAGAAAATATGCCATTCATACCGAGGCTTGGTATCATTATGCCGTTGGATCAGTTGTTACCTTGGTTGTGATTATGATCGCATTTGTTTTCGCATTGAAATGTTTTACATAGTTTCAATGTATGGTTTAATTAATTTAGATGCTCTGCAGAGCTTTATGTTGTTAGATGAGAACTATGTATGTACTTTGGTTTTAATGTGATGATGAACTTCTATTAATTTGGTCACTTAATTATCTATTCATGATATTCTGTAATGGTTTTTGACACACTTAATTATATATAATGCACGCAGATGAACCGGCAATGGAATCCTGATGAAATCCTGATTTTCCGTTTTGTACACGAAGTGCATCCAGTTTTTGCCGTAACCCTCTCAACTTTCTCGCATATGCTATGTGGATTAAATGATGATACCATGCCAAAATGAAAGAGAGGCGCAATGCTCACCTGGACGTTGCTTAGCTTCAGGCCAACGTGCAGGTGAGCACTGCGCTTCTCCCTTCATCGTCCCTACACTCAGGGCTTATAAACCGCTGCGAGTGCCTCTGGCTTGGTGAGGTGGGACTAAAAAACAGCTGCAGAAAGAATCAACTAAAAAACTCTTTTACCGGTTCATGCCACGAACCGGTACTAAAAGGTTCTCGTGGGGCCCCAGTCTTAAAACCTGTACCAAATAAAATGCCTTTGTAACAGCCTTAGAACTGGTACTAAAGGAATCAACTAAAGAGCTTTTATAAACCTCTAGTATTATTGAAACTAAAATTATATAGAATTTTGTTACAAACTTTAATAGTAAAAAGAATTATCATAAAAGAAAATAAATAAGTAATTAGAATTTTGTTCAAAACATTAAAAGCAAAAAGAATTATCATAAAAGAAAATAAATAAGTAATTAGAATTTTATTACGAACTTTAATAGCAAAAAGAATTATTATAAAAGAAAATAAATATTTAATTAGAATTTTGTTCAAAACATTAAAAGCAAAAAAGAATTA
>NC_041389.1:517119754-517120697 GCF_002162155.2 Triticum dicoccoides
TAGAATTTTGTTACAAACTTTAATAGCAAAAAGAATTATCATAAAAGAAAATAAATAAGTAATTAGAATTTTGTTCAAAACATTAAAAGAAAAACGAATTATCATAAAAGAAAATAAATAAGTAATTAGAATTTTGTTACAAACTTTAATAGCAAAAAGAATTATCATAAAAGAAAATAAATAAGTAATTAGAATTTTGTTCAAAACATTAAAAGCAAAAAAGAATTATCATAAAAGAAAATAAATAAGTAATTAGAATTTTGTTACAAACTTTAATAGCAAAAAGAATTATCGTAAAAGAAAATAAATAAGTAATTAGAAACAAAAAAGAAAGCAAAAAAACTGGGGAAAAATTAAAAAAAGTGCCACCTACAGGGCCATCACGACCTGCATACGACTAGAAAACAATTACTAGGGCCAGGATGCAGGCCCGTAGTAGGCCCAATAGGCCCACAAACATAGAGAGTGATTTTAGACCCGTAAGCCTGCAGTAGAGAGGAGCTTGAAGTGGTTGGTTCGGCAGGGCTTATAAACCACTCAGAGCCCCTCTTGGCTAGCAAGGTGGGACTAAACATAGCACCGCACCGCGCCAGTTCCAGAACACGATCTTTGCTCCCGGTTGGTGGCACCAACCGGCACTAAAGGGTGCATTGGTCCCGGTTGGTGGCACCAACCGGGACCAATGCCTCTCTTTTGTCCCAGTTTGTGGCACCAACTAGGACCAAAGGTCTCTGTTTCCCGCCCTTTGGCCTGCTGAAAAGAGGCCTTTGGTCCTGGTTGGTGCCACCAACCCGGACTAAAGGGGTGCATTGGTCTCGGTTGGTGCCATGAACCGGGACCAATGCTCTGCCTATATAAGCGACACTCGCGAAAATTTGGTTCAGTTTGTTCTTCCCCGCCGCCCAACGCCGCCAGGCTGCCCCGCGTCGTCCCGCGCCGCCCT
>NC_041389.1:517121061-517149329 GCF_002162155.2 Triticum dicoccoides
GCCTCACCGTCGACCATCGCCGCGCCGCCCCGCCCCGCGCTGCACCTCGCCGTCGCCGTCCCCAACACCGTTGCCGTGAGCAACTAATTTAATTTGATGTTAGTAGTAGTTAATTTAGATGTGTAGTTAATTTTGTTAGATTTTTTTTAGATTTTTTTGTAGTTCATAGATTTTTTTGTTAGATGTGTAGTAATTTAGATGTGTCGTTCATAGATTTTTCTGTTAGATTTTTTTCATATTATGTAATTAATTTGTTCATATTGTGTTAGATTTTTTTTGTTAATAGATTTTTTTGGTGATATTATTGTTGAATATGCATGTTTGTATGTTCATATATATGCAAAGATCGAATATGTCAAATTTTTATGATTTTTTTTCTGTTCATAGAATTTTTATGATTTTTTCTGTTGTAATTTTGTTCATAGGATTTTAATGATATTTTTGTTCATAGTATTTTCTTTGTCAATTTATTGTGTATGTATAGGAAAATTGTGAATGATATAAGTCATTTATGAATATGTTCATATTTAGAATAGAGGAAAAAGGAAAAAATAAGAAGAGAAAGTGTTTAATATAATTAGTTAGAAAAATAATAGAATTATAGTTAAACTAGTTTATTTTTAGTAAGTACTACTTTATTTTATTTATAGTAAGTGCTTCATATATAGTTGAACTAGCTAGTTGATTTAATAAACTACTTTATTTTACTATATATAAAAGTAGTTTGTTTTTAGTAAGTACTACTTTATTTATTTATAGTAAGTGCTTAGTAGTTGAACTAGTTGATTTAATTAATAAAACTACTTTATTTAACTATATATAGAAGTAGTTCCCGCATCGACGCTGGCGATGCCTATCCCGCATCCTCGTCGTCGTCGACTCGGCGGTGGAGGCCTGCTTGATCAGGGCCATGTTCGGGACTGGGCTCCGCCGGGCTGGTATTGGGAGGTGCTACCTTCCGAGGAACGTAGGTTGGTCAGGAGGCAGCCCGTTGTTAACCCGATCCTTGTTTGGTGGCGGTCGCGTGGGCCAGTGATGGTGCCGAGGCTTCCGGACACCACAGAGGTGGTACGTCACTGTGTCAGCGAGGAGGACGAGCACGTCCGTCGCTACATGGTTGCATTGGAGGGCAGGTTCGACAATACCTGGCAGATTCTTCAGGGATCTCACTGGAGCTATGATATTGTGATGGTTCCTTATCTTTGGGTGTCCACCGCCCGCGACGATACCCGTCGGGCGCTACGTACGGTTCTAGCTGTATTAGTGATGCTATATGTATGATAGTATTCGAGGAGTATTAGTGATAATATTGGACGATGTACGGACACAAGAGATGATGTACTTTTGCTTATAATTGAATGCATGCTAATTTGAATACTACTTTATTTTATGATTTGGTTTTGCTTATTGAATGCTCATATTGGAAAAGTACTCCTACTTTGAATGCTAAAATTGGAGAGCACTATGCAGAAATCTAGGAGCCCCCTCCATCATCCACGCCGTCGTGGGGGTAGCTTCTCCTTCATTCCCGTGTGCTAGACAATTTGGTGTAATAATGCACTCGGGAATGAAAGGAAGAGCTACGTACCATCACCGATAGTCAACCCGTGATTAATAATAATGATCTAATTTAGGGTTTTAGTACATATATTTAATTGTACAAGTTTAATATTTGAATTATGAACATAGGCCAGAAATGTCGTACTCGGACGACGAAAACCGCCCGGGGGAGTGCGACTGGTGCCACGACGACCGAGGTATGTGCGACAGGTTCATTGAGCTAGACGAAGATCGGCGCTTCAGCATTAAGCTCGAGGAGACCTTCGATGTTCAGACGGTACGCAACGACGACAATAGTTTTTTTTCGTAATTAAGCACGACTTCAACTATTTTAACGTGTATTTTTCATCTTTTCCAATTCGACTAGCTTATCCCATGCTATGCAAGACGCTATGTCTTGGAGAGGATGGGTTTTGAAGACCATGAAAGTATGGAAACCAAAAAATTCTCTGAAGGACCCATCATGGTGTGGATTTTAAAGTAAAGCTGTACAATGCCGAGAGTGTAACCCATTTTGGTTGCAAAATTGGGAAGCACTTTGCAAGATGTATGGTTTTGATGAGGGTATGCTTGTCACCATGGATCTTGGTGATCCTACAATCGAGCAAGACAATATGGAGATTTGGGTCCTTGTGAATACACCTCCAATTCTTCCCCCATGTGAGCTTAACATAGTTATTAAGTAATTTATATTGTTTATTTCAAAATAGTTGACAACTTATTTCCATTGATACCTTATTTTCATTCTTCAAAGAATGTGCGGAAGATGGTAGACAAAACCCACTACACCGATGGCTCCGAATTAACTTATAAGGAGAAAAATCATCTGATCGCATTTTGTACTGATCTTGAGAATTACAATGTCTACAATCAAACTCCTCAACATTATGGTCAATACGTGCCACTAGTGCACGTGTTGAACTACAGTAACTACCATGGAGATACCCTGGTAAGATTTGTTACTATTACGACATCCGTGCGTCCTTTTGCATACTTCTAAAACTAGTACATCATTGCTAACTACGAAGTTATTACTATGTTTTTCAACAGATAATCCCGAATGACTGTGTGCCTCATCTGATGTATACGCATGGTAGCCTTCATGTTTTGAACATACAACCAGGTCGTCCTACGAATCTCTACTGTCCATACCGGGTTTCTAAAAGAAGTGGAGACATGACAATAGAATGGAAAAAATGTATGGACAGTCGTAAGGAGCTTCTTGGAAGCAAAAGGAAGCGAAGCGCAAGAATTGGAGACATGATGGTCTTCATTCTTCATAACAGAGAGTCAGGGTCTATATTGTTTTATGCTATTTTACCTTAAGGGTGTTTAGGTCCTACCTGATACTGATGATCATGTGCTAAGAACAATTATGTAGGGTTGGGTTCGATGACTATGAGGATGATGATCGTATGACTTATTATTAATAACGAGTAGAAGTTGTATGATGATGCATGATTAGTAGGACTTGTTATTATATATGATGATGTATGATGCGAGCATGCATGAGTTATTATATATCAGCGGGTGAAACGAACATAGCAGTAGCGTTGGTAAACCAAGGACGAAGATATAAGAGAGGACACTTCTCTCTATTAGCTAGCTAATAACAACCTAAAAATAACCCCCAAAACCCCTAAACCAGCCAGTTTTTTTTTAAAAAAACAAGAAAAACCTCAGCTCCAGCCAGCTGCTGACACATGGAAGCCTTTTGGTCCCGGTTTATGTCACCAACCGGGACCAAAAGCCCCTCTGCCTGGGCTGCCCGCAGCGGCCACGTGGATGCCCATCTGTCCCGGTTCGTGTAAGAACCGGGACTAAAGGGGGGAGGTATTAGTAACAATCCATTAGTCCCAGTTCAAGAACCAGGACTAAAGGCCCTTACGAACCGGGACAAATGCCCTGTTTTCTACTAGTGAAGCTTCGCTGGGTGAGAGAGATGGACATGAGTTATGAGCTGATATGATTTTATATTATAAAAAGAGACGGGTCATTGCATATTTGCATATATGTTCTATCATAGCTAAGTTAGAATTTGTTCACAACCCAAAAGTTCACATGAAAACGTTCAGTTGTGGCAAGAACCTTAGAAAATTCATGTATCCCAAGGACAATAACACAATCTCTAAATAACAGTATATTAACGGGAATGTTCTTGTTGATTCAAGAACAACTGCTGATATGAAGGAAGACAACCAAGCCTCTTCTGATTAAGCCAAGGCAATAATAAGAAATAAGGGGAACAATAGGTGTGCTTCGCCTCCTAGTCGTTGATCCATTGGCTAGCCTAGTATCTCCTTTTTTCCCTTTTGGGCATGTTCCTGTTGTTGTCCCAGTGGATTTAACATTTTCTTTCCAACACTTGGACTTGATGTATGGATGCGGTGATTTGCTTTTTATATAAAGCAGGGCAAAAACTTGTTTTGAGAAATTGGCACAAGTGCGAAGCAAGATTTTTGTCTCTTTTTTTCAAATAAAAAGGGAGCTCCCTCTCTGATTTTATTAACGAAATCAATGTGTTTTGAAGCTACAAAGCATTACAAAGAATAAATAAACAAAATGAAAGAAGAGACAGAGACACCACTCTGCGAGGGGAGAGGGTGTGTAATTGTATAAGAATAACTAAACACCCTATCCATGAGTATCACTTCACACAAATGAATAGAAAAGAAGTGAACTATAAAAAATAATGGGCCCCACGTCCTCCTCCTACCGCGACACGGGAGACGCCCCATCGCCGCCAAATCGTGCCTCCGCTCCGCCTCCTTCTCCCCTCACGATCATCGGTCGACATTGTCGGACAAAGCCCCAAAGGTAGGTGGCGACGGGGTTCTTCTCTTCTCATCCCCCTATTCTCATCTCCCTCTCTTGTAGCACTGATCGCTTCATCATGTAGAGGCTCCCTCGTCGCATCCATGTGTTCCTGCAGGTGCCCTAGCTCCAGAGCCGGCGGTTGTGTCGTGGATATGGGACATAGGTACCCTCACGTAGGTAGAACGTGGCCCAACACGAGTGTGGCCTACCAGACTAGTTTGTATACTAATATCTGAATTGTAATATAAGATGAGACTAGTTTGTATACTAATAGGACTCTGCATGTAAGTCGCCCGCTTTCATCTATATAAGGAGGGGCAAGGCGCCCCTAGAGAAAAGAATCTCTAGGGCTAGATACAACTAGAAGAGAACAGGCTCATACGGCGACTCCCTCATGACCATACGGAATCAAACCTAGCCATAAACATCATGCAGGGTTATTATCGGATGATATTTCCTGAGGCCCGAAGTTGTCTAAGTCTTGTCTCGTGTGCTAACTCACCTCGATGATCTCCACGCGTACTAATCCCCATAATCATTGTTATAAACAACATCGACATTGGCACTCACACTAGATGATACGGTAGGAGCCACTGTCGATGTTGTTTATCAATAGTACCATCTTTTTTTTTAGAAATGGAGGAGGACCCCCGGCCTATGAATCTGGACGATGCATGCATCCATTTTATTAATTATTCACATAAGACCTTACAAAGTCATACAACAGTAAGAATGAAGCCACCATCTAGGCAACAAACTGTCGCTACTCCTATCCAATTGATGAAGGGATGCTGATAGTCTAGGACTAATACCAAACAGACCTCGCAGCCAAACCTAAACATCTAAGACCTGAGGTCCCAACCAGGACGTCTGCCGGGTATGGGCACCCACCAGTCCGGCGTGCTCCTCAACCAGGATGCCTGCTGGGTATGATGCCACCGCAGCCACCTGCCACCAATCCATCTTCAGAGCTAGACTGTTGCATCTACCTTGCCCGGTCTAGCTGCTGCCGACGCCACCACGACGCCAAACAGCGTCGACCTCCTGCGCGTGTCCATCGCCACACATCTGACGCCAAGCCTCCGCTACTCCATGCCACCAAGAATCTCCGCCATGAATATGTAGAAAGAAACACCGCTCCACCCAAGAAGCCAACCGCTGGTCCCTCGAGCCCGAGTGCATCTTCAAGAATGCCGCCCCCAAGGGGTAACGACACATGAATGCCGCTGTCATTCGATCAACTGATCTAGGGTTTCCCAAGGAGGTATTGGGTGGGGTTGGGAGTTTCATCTCGATGATGCCTTCATGAAGGAAAAGATGATAAGGGCGTCGTCATCACCGGCTCCGGCCAACGACCGAATACCAGGTTTTCACCCGGATCCGTCCCAAGCAATCCACCTGACAACCTGTGCACCGTCTCGACCGCCCTTAAAGCCCCAGATCTAGCCACCTAGATCTGGCGACCAACCGCAACAGCAGTGCCACCGTAGGAGCCCTGGCGCACCAGCCACTGCAAGATTGTGCCACCACTGGAGCCTGGGAGGAGGGCTCCCACCCCCACCTCACCAAACCGCGAGAGCCGCCGTGATGGATCCTGCGCGCTCGTCACCGTCTCTGATCCGAACCAATCCGCAATCAGATCGACGTCACAGACCCGCCTTGGACAGGGACTGCACCACGCCATGACGCCGCAGGAAGCCCGAGCTTCACCCGCCGCCACCATCCAAGGCCACCTCCCCGGATCCAGACAGAACATCGCCGCTGCCACCGGGCTTGTTCTGCCGCCGCCGACCGGCCGAGCCGCTGGCCACTGCGACCTCCGCCGCCATGCCGCCAACGGATCTGTGTGAGCATATCCATCCTCCCCGAGGACACACGCCGCAGCCTCTTCACTGTGTACCAGATGAGATCCGTATCGCACGGGAAGCCACCGCGGCCGCGTCCCCACCCCTCGTCGGATGCTGCGCACGTGCCGCCCCGCCGCTGGCGAAGGCCGCCGCCACGAGGAGACCCGCACACAACCGCCACACAGCTAGATGTTGACCCATCTGCAACCGCGCCATCGGGCCCGCCGCCGTCAAGATTATCGCCGCCGCGCCGCCAGGATCCGCGCGCCCCGGCGCCTCCGCCCGGCCTGGCCGCCCCCGCAGGCCATGGACGCGAGGAGGGGAGAAGGCCCCCGCCGCCAGCCACCACGGGGGGCTTTGCCCCGGTGGCTCTGGCCGGCGGTGGCGGTGAAGGGGAGGAGGGGGAGGGCTAGCGGCAGGAGGTGGCGTCGCCGTCCGTGTCGCCCGCGGGAGGGGCGATGCGGGGGCTAGGGTTGAGCTATGCCCCCATAATAGTGATACAATTTTTTTCTTTGTTTGAAACCTCGCACCATAGAACAATTTTTCTACTGTAAATTATATATAATCAGTATATTACAAAGATGGGGAGGAAAAAAGAGAAAAATAAAAATAAAAATTGGCCTAACGATTTGGCTTGTACCCCTTTATTTTGTTACTTTGAACAGGCCGGCCTTTTCCTCCATTTTGCGTAGTTGTAGATTAAGCGAAATGCGTCGATCCAGGACTTGCAGGCTCCCAGATTATAACAAAACTATAAAAACAGAGAAATACGTAGTTGCGGGCGTAATCAGCTAGCGACGTGTGCCGCCTCCACTTGTTTCCATACGTTAACGGATGAATCAGCATCGCCTAGCTAGGTTAATTGGTCAATGGACGCACCAGAGGCTGACTTTCCAATTAACAAATGTGACACGAAAGGCTAGATTGAAACCAAATAATAATAGCCATAAACGGCAAGTGATAGGACCTGAACGACAGACTACTTGGTGCCGTTGGTGCAATAATATATATAATAAATCTCAAGTTAATTAATCTATTCAAATGATGCAACTGAGGTTATGGATCAAAACGAGTAGTGCAATTTTCATCGAGGAATCGGCTTTGCCGCCCTGCTAGCCGTCGTCCAGACTCTCCAGACATCGTTTCGTACGCCGTGGGTGGTCTCGATCTGGTGAAAGTACGTACGTACGTGCGTACGTGGTCTTCCCTCTTCACTGACCGTATAAGTTCAACACACTACTTTTTTTTTTTTGCAT
Source organism: Triticum dicoccoides (assembly GCF_002162155.2). Taxonomy (NCBI): domain Eukaryota; kingdom Viridiplantae; phylum Streptophyta; class Magnoliopsida; order Poales; family Poaceae; genus Triticum; species Triticum dicoccoides. The sequence goes on from NC_041389.1 coordinate 517,128,542, forward strand.
CGAGTTCAACACACTAGCAGCCTGCTATAGGGGTTATCCAAAAGTAAGTAGTAGTATTCCCTCCGTTTCTTCTTTACTTCGCATGTACTTCCTCCGTTCCTAAATATTTGTCTTTCTTGACATTTCAAATGGACTATCACATACGGATGTATATAGACATATTTTAGAGTGTAGATTCACTTATTTTGCTTCGTATGTAGTCACTTGTTGAAATGTCGAGAAAGACAAATATTTAGGAACGGAGGGAGTAAAATTTATCTGAGTGAAATTCATTTGACAACGTTTGACCTTGTTTATAGAGAAAACAATCAACATTCACAATACTAGTTATATATTATTAGATGCACCATGAAATTAAGTTTTGTATTATATAACTTTAATATTATAGATGTTGATATATTTTAACATAAATTCAGGCAAAGTGTACAAAGTTTGACTTCAAACAAATCTTATATGAGGAGTAAAAAGAAATGGAGGAAGTAATATAATTCGTCGAGCAACCGGACCGGCGGACTGGTTAGCTGGAAAGCCGAGCTTGATAATTCATGACGAGACGACCATGCCTTGGTATAAGTTTGCGACCTTGGAACGGCGATGGTGATGACCAACGCCCTCAAACAACCCAATGTTGCGTGATCGCCGTCGGCAATAGCGTAGTGTATTGATGTATCGTCATCACCGTTTGAAGGTGGCAATGGCCATCTGTCTCGTGCGTTTTGGGGTAGACATCCAAGAGATCACGTCGACCGGTGTTGCGTGGAGTTCCCGACACCGAACTTGGACTGCGAGTTGGTTCCTTGAGGGAGCTCTTGATGGGCGCGATAATCTTGTTGATGTTGATGGCATATTCTTATCCCATGTACATGGTATGTCTTGTTGCTTGGCGATGCCCATCTTCGTTGTGCACGTATACCGTTGTCGAAGCATCACAATACTTGCAACGGTGACTTCTTCATTGAAAACGGAGGCAGCAGTACATGTGCATGACTTAAGTCACTTATTTTGGGACTGCCCTTTTGCCTTCCATTGTTGGAACTCCATCATCAATAGAGGCATAGAGGTATTTCAGTTCATGATGAAGTCATGCTCATTCTGCAATCTGCGCCACCAAAACTTGCTATGGATGTCACAATCATGGGATGCTAGAAATATATGGATGCAAAGAAACTTTAAGCTGTTTAAAGCTCACAATCTCCCTCAATCATCTCATGGAGATTACTGCTCAATAATGATCTGCAGCCAGTCAGATATAGGGTCAATAACAAGTATGAAGTTATCCTTGCCAGTTGGATTGATTAGCACCTCTATTAACTTTTCATGAATTTAATGGTTTTCACTAGAGCCAGAGTAGGTTGATTCTTTGGTTTTTCAGACTTTTTGTGACCTTTGTCACTATTGTATATTGTTTGTATTTTATTATTTGTATAATATAATACACGGTAGAACAATTGTTCTATCACTACTAGGGAAAAACTTATACATAGAATCTTAGCAGTACCGCTGGATAAAAAGGGGCGCTACTGCTAATTAGTAGTACCGCTCGCCCCAAAAGGGCGCTACTGCTACCGTATTAGCAGTAGCGCGGCTCGGTTGGGCCACGCTACTACGAAAATCCCCGACCGTTCCCGCCACGCTAGGTTAGCAGTAGCGCGTCTAAACTAACCGCGCTCTGCCAATATAATAGGAGTAGCGCGCATTTTTTGCAGGTCACTACTGCTAATTTTGAACCTGGTCACGCAGCGGGCCCCGCTTAGCAGTAGCGCCTCTTCCAGAAGCGTGCTATTTCTATGTTGTTAGCAGTTGCATGTTTTACGCCAGGCGCTACTGCTAAACCGCAGCCATACGACCTTTTCCCTCCCCCCCCCCTCCCCCATCCTCTCTTCCTTCACTTTCCCCTAGCTCCCACCTCCTCTCCCCCTCACTTTGCTTCTTCCTCACTACTTCTCCCCCCATTACTCTCCTTCTTCTACCTATCTTTCTCTCTCTTTATTACTCCTAGCTAACTACACCACCTCCATTAATGCATCTCCATTCTATTTTTCCATCCCCCTCCACTAGTTGAACTTGTTTCCTCCCAAACTAGCTAGCTAGGTAGATCTAGCATTTAGTGAAGTGACCTATGTACCTCCCTAACTAGATCTAGCCTTGTCAAGAAGAGCTTGTCTGAGGGAGTCCTGGACTATGGGGTCCTCGGGGAGCCGGCCTATGTGACATGGGCCGTGAAGATACGAGATAGAAGGCCTTCTCCCATGTCCGGATGGGACTCTCCTTTGCGTGGATGGCAAGTTTGGCGTCCGGATGAATAGTTTCCTTCCTCTGTAAACTGACTTTGTACGACCCTAGTCCCCTACGATGCCTATATAAACCGGAGGGTTTAGTCCGTAGGAAAGATCACAATCATACAGGCTAGACATCTAGGGTTTAGCCATTACGATCTTGAGGTAGATCAACTCTTGTAACCCCCTATACTCATCAGTCAATCAAGCAGGGAGTAGGGTATTACCTCCATTAAGAGGGCCCGAACCTGGGTAAACATCGTGTCCCCTACCTCCTATTACCTTCGATCCTTAGACGCATAGTTCGGGACCCCCTACCCGAGATCTGCGGTTTTGACACCGACATTGGTGCTTTCATTGAGAGTTCCACTGTGGCGTCACTAGAAGGCTCGATGGCCCCATTGATCATCTACAACAATACCGCCTTGAGGGAGACTTTTCTCCCCGGTCAAATTTTGTATTCCACGGTGTCGCACTGCGTGCCAACTCGATTGGCCATCTAGAGAAGATCGACAGCTACGCCCCTGGTCATCAGATCAGAACTATGTCGCTGACATCTGAGGGGACTTGATCTTCCAAGGGTTCGCGACCCCAATCACTGCTTTAGCCTTAGATCCGGAGCCCACCACCAGGTCCGAAGACGGGAGTTTAAGGGGATCGCTTCACCAGCAGGCCTGGAGCCACGCCAGGCCCCCTCTATCATCATGGAGCTGGACTCGCCTCTGGACACTAACTCAAAACTCTCGAGGTCCGTATTATGCGAGCTCGGCCAGGGAACTTCTATCCCGCCCTGCTCCACGGACTCTCACTTCCCTATCCAATCCTCACTCTTAAACGAGGCCCTGGAATTAATGCAATCTCTCGCCATTGTAGAAGTATCGCTGCCAAACTACGCCCAACCCACACTAGGGGCTGAGAGCGGGGAATTTTACGCCCCACCACCACCCACTTTATAGCCACTATCGAGGACTTAACCGATATGCTCGATTACGCCTCTGAAGACATCGACGATATGGACGACGATATCGAAGAGGAGTAAAGCCAGAACCCGTCGTTTACGGGACGCTGGACGGCCACTTCCACATATGATGTGTACATGGTGGACATAGCCAAAGAGGATGACAACGATGGTGGGAAAGGTCCCGTCGAGGACAAGCCTTCTGAGGCACCACCAAAGCGTCGATGTCAGCGACGCTGCTCGAAATCACATCACGAAAAAGACAGCAATACCGGTACCAGAGACAATAATACTCTAGATAACGCTGAAGACCAAGAAGCCCCTATCGAACCAACATCCAAACGGGATGATTGGGAGGACGGGCAACTTAACCCCGACGGTCCCGTCGGGAACGAGGGCTCGGAGGATAGTAACTACCTACCGATCTTCGAAGAGGATCAGAGCCTCGGCGACGAAGACTTCATCATACTAGAGGAACCCCTTGAGCAAGAGCGCTTTAAGCACCAGCTAATAGCCACGGCAAGAAGCCTAAAAAAGAAGCGGCAGCAACTTCAAGCCATCAGGATTTACTAAATGACGGATGGACTAATGTCCTGGCAGCCAAGGAATACGGCCTCGAGCGCCCAACTAAGAGTTACCCAAAGCACAGGCTGCTATCCCAATTGGACGATGAGGTCCCGGAACCTATACCGACGACACGTAACGCCACGGACGGACCTGACCGACCACCTCGTGGCTGGGACAGAGCGGTAACTCAAGCCAAACACCATACTGCACCACCTCGCCCTAGAGGTAGAGAGACAGTGTTGGCAGGGTACACGTACGACCTGCGATAGGACCTTGACAATAGAGCTGGTCATACCAGATCAATCTATGGATTAAGGGGGCATGCACCAGCGTGAGAAGACAGCCATCAAGCCTGGCATGACAAGCACAACCTCACCCGGGCCGAAAACTGCATACAGACTTCATCCGAACTGCGTCGTGACGTTGCCCGATACAGGGGCGCCGCACACCCCCTATGCTTCACCAATGAGGTAATGGAGCACCAGTTCCTAGAAGGGTTTAAACCCGTGAACATTGAATCATACGATGGCAGAATGGATCCCGGAGTATGTATTGAAGACTTTCTTCTCCACATTCACATGTCTCGCGGTGACGATCTACATGCCATCAAATACCTCACCCTCAAACTTAAGGGACCAACTCGGCACTGGTTAAACAGCCTCCCAGAAAACTCTATTGGAAGCTGGGAAGACCTGGAGGATGCCTTTAGAGACAACTTCCAGGGCACTTATATCCGGCCTCCGGATGCCGATGACCTCAGTCACATAGTCCAGCAGCCCGGAGAGTCAGCCAGAAAATTCTGGACCCGGTTCCTAATTAAAAAGAACCAAATTGTTGATTGTCCGGACGCCGAGGCTCTAGGAGCCTTTAAACACAGCATCCGCAATTAATGGCTTGCTCGCCACCTCGGCCAAGAAAATCCGAAGTCCATGGCAGCCCTCACATCACTCATGAGATGCTTTTGCGCAGGCGGAGATAGCTGGCTAGCCCGTAGCAGCAACAGTACTAGTGACCCTGGCACTTCCGAAGCCAGAAACAACAAAGGCAGGCCCTGACGCAACAAAAACAAGCGTTGGAGCAACACTGACAATGCAGAAGACACAGCGGTCAATGTCGGATTCAGTGGCTCCAAACCCGGTCAGTGGAAGAAGCCATTCAAAAGAAAAAAAAGATGGTTCATCTAGCCTGGACCGAATACTTGATCGACCTTGCCAGATTCACGGCACCCCTGACAAGCCTGCCAACCATACCAACAGAAGTTGTTGGGTCTTTAAACAGGCTGGTAAGTTAAACACCGAGCACATGGGGAAAAGGTCGCCCAGCGAGGATGACGACGAGGAGCCTCGCCCACCGAACACAGTGGGACAGAAGAAATTTCCCCCCGAGGTTAAAACGGTGGATATGATATACGTTACACACATCCCCAAGAGGGAGCGCAAGCGCGCGTTAAGGGACGTATGTGTGATAGAGCCAGCCACCCCAAAATTCAACCTATGGTCAGCATGCCCGATCACTTTCTATCGCAGAGACCATCCGACAAGTATCCGTCATGGAGGTTCAGCCACGTTGGTCCTCAATCCAATTATCAATAGATTCCACCTCACGAGAGTCCTCATGGACGGCGACAACTGTCTTAACCTGCTCTATCAGGACACAGTCCGCAAAATGGGTATTGACTCGTCAAGGATCAAGTCCACCAAAACCACCTTCAAAGGAGTAATACCAGGTGTAGAGGCCCGCTCCACGAGCTCAATCACATTGGAGGTCGTCTTCAGTTCGTCGGACAACTTCCGAAGTGAAGACTTGATCTATGACATTGTCTCCTTTCGTAGTGGATATCACGCGCTGCTTGGACGAACTGCGTTTGCCCGCTTTAATATGGTCCCGCACTATGCCTATCCAAAACACAATATGCCAGGACCACGCGGTGTTATAAAAGTCCATGGAAACATGGATCGCTCCCTCCGTACTGAGGAACACACCGCAGCCCTCGCAGCGGATGTACAGTGCGACCTCATCAAGCCAAACTCCAGATCGGCAGTCAAGCCCTGGGACCCTGTCAAACGAGTCTGGACTACCCTGCAGAATGATAGTCCAGCTCACCAGGAGCTCGATTAGCAATTCGGCCTTTGTCTTAGCCCCAACCGAACTGCGGCATATGTACTGCATGCACATAACTATGCACTAAAGGTACCATGGGCGATGATGGAGGCATATCAAGATCCACAATACGGCTCGACCGTACCTGGATCCTCATATCTATCTTTTTCTTATATTTGTTTTTTCAGGTTCCTTACAACCCACATCACCTTCTTATGGTGCCAAGGGCCCTTTTTCCGGCCCCTTATGAAAACTTGTGGAGTGATCCTCTCAAAGGATCACACACCAAGGCGAAAAGCAGTGCAAATGTATGGCAGAGTATCTAAAGGATCTTCAAATATCACCTCTTCCCCTTTTTAGTACCTGTACACAGCTTTCCCTTGTACTCTGCATGTAAAATATCCTCGATGCTTATAGCATTATTTGTACAAATACGTTTTGACGTATCAATCAAACTATAATGGAAACAGTTTTTCGCCCAGCCTATTTGGTACTGGCTTATTTCTTAATCTGTATTCCCTCTTTTTCTTTAGTCCGATTGTCATGTACACCTCGGCACGACTTAAATCGCCAGGGGCTCCATTCAGCCGTGTACGCTTCTTCAAAATACAATAAGTCCGAACACTTTTTATAGTACAATTCGGCGTCCCGAATATAGCATTATATGCATCGGCTCTGAATCATGTCTTTGGTCAATAGTTTGGTTGCCCGGCTCCTATGATTACTACCTTACGTTCTGCTTGTTCGGCTAAGGTAGTAAAGGGAGAACTAATGCGATTGTGTTTCTGGCTCATCTGGATAAACACCTCAGTAGAGAAAGCTGAAAACTGACTGTCATGGTGCGGCGAGAGCTGGTCAGCTATTCGGCGACTAATTAAAAATCTCTTGTGTTTTTTTCTCGTGTCACACGAAGGACCGGTTTTCACCTGGTCAGGTGTCTACAACAACCAAGTTCGGATAACCGAACAATACTAGGGGCTGCACCTACAATCTTATTGTCAAACTCATATGGCTAAGTGAGAATGATAAAGCCGCATAGTCTGATTGCCTGGTTCGCTGCACTAACACCTCCTTCAAGGACCAAGTCGTTGGGTTAAGTGTGTTTTTGTGCTGTTCCGAACACCCCCATACTATCTACGCGAGGGGCTCAAGTCGAGAACTGGCCAACTCTCAGAATCAATAAACGGCTGCAATGGAGGGAAAATACTTTTAGATGAAACAAAGAAAAATATTATACAAATGACTTGTTTTCATAAATACAAAGTTCGGGCAGCACAAATACATTCATTCAAAAATGATGTCCTTCAAACACTGGCCCTCTACAACGCGGGATCCTTCAGGACGTCATTGAAATACCGCTCTGGCGTACAGTGCTCTTTGCCTGCGGGCGGTCCCTCAGTTGCAAGATTGGTGGCATTCATCTTCGCCCACTGCACCTTGACACGGGCGAAGGCCATCCGGGCACCTTCGGTATAGATTGACCACTTTATAGCGTCAAGTCGTTGGCAGGTATCGACTAGCCGCTTCACAAGCCCAAAGTAGCTACTGGGAATGAGTTCGGCTGGCCAAAGACGAACTATGACATCCTTCATGGCCAGTCCGGCCACCCTATGTAGCACGGTCAGCTGTTTCAGCCGATCACTGAGGGACACAGGAAGATCTGGCGCAAGGTACTGCGACCAGAACAGCTTCTCTGTTGAGCTTCCCTCTTCAGCTCGGAAGAAATCTGCAACATCAGCAATACTTTGGGGTAGATCCGCAAATGCTCCTGGAGAACTCCAAATGCGTGTCAGTAAGGTGTATTATCTCCTTACAAATATGCTCTGCATATTATAGGCCTTACCCGCCGCGATCTGCTTGGCCTCTCGGATCTCCTGACAAGCGCCTTGGGCTTCAACACGGCCTCCTTCGCACTTTGGAGCGTTGTAGCAAGTTCAGAGTCTCGATCCGACACCTTGCGCTCCAAGGACTCACATTTGCTTATAGCATCGATGAGCTCTTGTTGCACTTCATCCAACCTCGCTTCATGTTTCCGGCGGGTGGCTCACTCCTCGTCCGCCTCTTTCTTGGCCTCGGCCAGCGCGCTCTTGAGGGCCTCGACCTCAGACGTGTCACCTATGAGCGTAATCATAAAGCTCATTTAGATAACAAATCGGAACTCATATCATTTCAGATATGCTTCAGTATCGCATATCTTACTTTTCCTCCAACTTACACTTTAGTTCGGACACTTCGGCAGCATGCGAGGTTGCCGCTAGCATTAAAGGCTATTCATCAAAAGGGACATATATGTTAGCTCCCGCGAAGCATTATTCGATTCTCTATTCGGCCTTTCTTCGCGAACGCCGAACAGAGTCTCAGGGGCTACTATGTATACATAGGCATTCCTTTCGCCAACAGCCAAAAATACATTACATCACATACCTCAAAGCATGTTAAAAGGCTGGTATAGGCTTGGTTCAATCTGTTTTTAGCGGACCTAACCTTTTCAACCACCGTACCCATAAGGGTACGGTCTTCCTCCACAATGGAAGCACTCCGCAGCGCTTCCACCAGAGTGTCCGGCGCCTCCGGATTGATAGAGGATGCCGGTGGAGAGGGCGCGTCCCCTTCTCTCGAAGGAGGCTGCCTGTTTCCGGAGCCGTCTGGATCTTCGGAATAATATTCGGTTGGGGGCCGAATTGAGCATGACCCCGTCGCCGGTCTCCATGGGGGTCGATTTCCCCCTCGTTTCGGCAACAGAGGTATTACCCTCCGTCACCACCTTCACGGCCTCCTGCACCTCCCTGTGACCTGAACAGGTTCTTCAGGACAACACTTTGATGTTGTCCATAGGGGTGGGTGGAGAGATCTGTGGAGGCGACTCGCTCTCCATCGCGTTCGGCCCTAGAGAATTCCCAAATGACGATGATCGTTGGGGGAGATTGCGAGCCGGGCTGTAACGCGCAATTTAATATGTTAGAACAACAAGGCATGAAACCGGATGTATGAACTGTGTCTTTGGATACTTACGATCCGGCCAGGGGCTTCGTCCTGGGGTGCCACTCGGGGATGGAATCGGCATCCATTTCGGAATCATCCGAAAGGGAGAGTTTCCCGTTCTTGGACGCCTCCGCCTCTAGATCTGCGAAAGCCACCCTTTTCTTCCTTCCCCCCTTAAGGGGAGAGTTGCTCTCTTCCTCCTCTACATCTTCGTCATGAGAGGAGAGACTGTCAGTGTCTTCGGACACGGCGTCCGAAGCGCCTTTACAGTGGAGGCCACCTCTAGCCTCCTTTCCCTTCTTCTTGGCCTTCTTCTCCAATGCCTGATACGGTGCCAGAACCAGCATCTTTGTCAACAAAGGGATGTCTGGGTCTTCAGGCAGCGAAGTCAGACATTGGATCCGCTCGGCCTTCTTTGTCCAGCCCTGTGGGATTAATGGAAAGTTCAATATACTCCTTGGATAATTAAAGTTATCATATAACTTATGGGAGTGGCCAGATGAGCGCAGTCGAGGCCACGGTCTTCGATCGTTTTCGGCCACGACTTCTGAGCCTTGAAAAGCAGCTTCCATATGTCTTCATGTGTCGTGCCGAAGAACTGCTGCAGGGTCCGAGGACCGGCCGGGTTGAATTCCCACATATACTGAGTTCGGCATTGGCAGGGGAGAATCCGGCGAAAGAGCATCACCTAGATCACGCTGGCAAGACTGGTGTTCTTGTTTATCATACTCTTGATGCGACTCTACATTGTTGTCACCTCGTCGGGCGACGCCCAGTACAGGCTCTTGTTGATCCATGAGGTAAGCTGCATTGGAGGCCCGGATTTGAACTCGAGAGCGGCGGCCCATGTGGTATCACGGGGTTCCATGATATAGAACCACCCCTTCTGCCATCCCTTGACATTCCCCACAAAGGTCCCCTCTGGCCAGGTGACATTGGGAAGTTCGCTCACCATGGCGCCACTGCACTCCGCATGTTGACCCTCAACCACCTTCGGTTTCACATTGAAGACCTTGAGCCATAGGCCGAAGTGGGGAGGGATGCGGAGGAATGCTTTGCACACGATGATAAACGTCAAAATGGTGAGGAAGAATTTGGGGCTAGATCGTGGAAATCTAGCCCTTAGTAAAACATGAGACCGCGAGCGAAAGGATGGAGGGGAAACCCTAGTCCACAGAGGAAATGGGGAAAGAACACTACCCTCTCATTAGGCTTGGGGGTGGGAATGATCTACTTCTTGGTAGGGAGACGTTGGACTATGTCTGTGGCCAAGTACCCAGCTTCCCAGAGCTCCTTGATGTTCTCCTCTGTAACAGAGGAAGCCATCCACTTGCCTTGCGCTCCAGATCCAGACATGGCTGGGGTGTTTGGTGGCAATGGAAAAGATTGGAACTTGGGCGCTGGAGCTCGAATGGCAGATGGGCCGAGGAAGAAGAAGGCGTGGGGTAAAAAGACATATCCTTATCTTCTTATAAAGGCAGTGGATATCAAGCATCCCCTCATAAGCCTTAAATCTCGCCTATTCCCAAGGGGACATGTGAACGACACGGTTAGATTACCCAACCCCCTATTGATGAGAATCCCATGATAAGGGGACACGCTCCCTGCTTTGACAAGACGTGCCTATGGCCGTGCCTCAAAACACAAAGCGGGGGCTGTAAAACGGTTTAGAATACTAACAAGGCTAGGACATAACGCCTCGCTGAAAAAATTGCCTATGGACGTGACTTAGTTTGTTTTGAATATTTTTGCCCTTACAACTTAAGGTTGGAATTATTAAACAAAGCCCGATACATCTATCATGTCCGGGGGACCGCTTTGGAGTATTCGGAGAAGGAACCTGCCTTGCAATGCTGAAGACAATCTGCGCGCCGGATACATCATCATTGAAGCCCGGTTCAAGGGCTACTGAGGGAGTCATAGACTATGGGGTCCTTCGGGAGCCGACCTATGTGACATGGGCCGGACGGATGGGCCATGAAGATACGAGATAGAAGGCCTTCTCCCATGTCCGGATGGGACTCTCCTTTGCCTGGATGGCAAGCTTGGCGTCCGGATGAATAGTTTCCTTCCCCTGTAAACCCGACTTTGTACGACCCTAGTCCCCTCCGGTGCCTATATAAACCAGAGGGTTTAGTCTGTAGGAAAGATCACAATCATACAGGCTAGACATCTAGGGTTTAGCCATTACGATCTCGAGGTAGATCAACTCTTGTAACCCATATACTCATCAAAGTCAATCAAGCAGGAAGTAGGGTATTACCTCCATTAAGAGGGCCCGAACCAGGGTAAATATCGTGTCCCCTGCCTCCTGTTACCTTTCATCCTTAGACGCACAATCCGGGACCCCCTACCTGAGATCTGTCGGATTTGACACCCACATTTTCCATTTTTGATCATTCCATAGGTATGTGTAGCAACACCTATATATGGACATCATCATCACCGTGCTCGATCTCGAGATAGGTGATTAAAAGTTTATGCTTTTGCAAGAATGGAAATTTGTGTATGTGTGTGATATGTCATAATTGTGCGATATGATGGAAATTGTGTGTGTGGCATGAGTTGCCGCCGAATTGTGCTTGTGAGTTGCCTATGTTTTGCCCAAATGTCGATTTATTTTCGTTTTGGCGAATTCCGGGCAAACTATATATGTCCTATTTTTAGGGAAGGTCATGCCAAATTTTTGTATGACTTTGATGCATGCATGCATTTTTATAATCAATTTGTTTATCATTACCGTGCAGGCGTTCATGATTGTCAGTGCAACGATGGTGGAAAGGTGGTTGCGGTCGGCGGTGCATGGATGATACAACGTCTCAGCAGCTAACGTCAACGAAAGATGGCGGGTCTAGGAAAATCGTGTACATGGGGCATAGAAGATGGCTCGAGAAGGACAACCAGTGGAGAAACCGTGGAGATCTATTCAATGGTGAGGCAGAGCATCGAGGACCTCCACGTATGCGGAGCGACGCCGAAATCAATGAGCTGTTGAAAAACTGCGAACGGTGCCCCACACCAGGAAAGACGATGAAAAAGGCGCCAGAGCCGCTGCTGAAGGTATGGAAGACGAGGTCTGTTTTCTGGGACTTGGAGTACTGGCACAAACTTGACACACCTCATTGCCTTGATCGAATGCATATATGTAAGAATGTCCTTGAGATCTTGCTTGCAACACTGATGAACATGTCGGATAAGACCAAGGATGGGCCGAAGGCAAGAAAAGACTTGCAAGATTTGAAAATCAGGGCAGATCTCCACATGTCGACCCGTAAAAAGTCAGAGGAGACAGAGACGGAGATAGATGTGCGGGAGAAGAAGGGAAAAAAAGTAAATGAAGAGGATTATTGCCCCCTCTTGCTTCACCTTAAGTGCGAAGGAGATTGATCAATTCATCAAGTGCCTTATGGGAATCAAATTCAGTTTCGGTTACTGTGGGAGATAAGCAGATTTCTAGACCCCTAAAAGAAAAGGTTTAGCGGGATGAAGTCTCATGACTGTCACATGATGTTGACACATATACTACCTATTTCCCTTAGAGGGATAATGGACAAGCACGTCCGTGACGCACTTATTGGTCTTTGCAACTTTTTTGACGTCATCTCTGAAAAGTCGATCAGTGTGAAGCAACTCCGAAGGCTACAGGAAGAGATCGTTGTGATACTAAATGAGCTTGAGATGTACTTCCCGCCCGTGTTCTTTGACGTCATGGTGCATCTATGTGTCCATATTGTGGACGACATATTAGACCTGGGGCCATCATTCCTGCATGACATGATGTCGTTCGAGAGGATGAATGGGATCATCAAAGGATTCATTCGTAACATGTCCCGTCCGGATGGAAGCATCGTCCATGGCTATCTGACACAAGAGTGCATTTCTTTCTACGAGAATTTTCTATATGGCATAGACCGGCTGCCTGGTGTTGGTTTGCCCGTTAAGAAGCACATTGGGAGGCTCGAAGGAGAAGGTCACTCCAACGGTCACAGGGAACTGCATGTGGCTTACTCAGATTGACGCAACGACTTTGACAGAGCAAACTTGGTAGTGCTACAACACCTAGACCAGGTAGATCCTTTCATGACACTACACAAAGAAACTACCGTAAAGAAGTATCTTGACCGGGGGGTATGCAGGACGGACGCGGAAGTTACTAGAGAGCACAACTCCACTTTCTTGCATTGGTTCAAAGAGCATATTCTTGCTAATCCCCCAGAAGAGGGCTCTAAGGACGCATTGCTCATATACGCCTTAGCACACGGCCCCTCACCCAACCTCGTCACCTATCAGGCATACGATATCAACGGATACACATTCTACACGGAGGCCAAAGATAAGAACAATGATTTTCAAAACTTAGGGGTGACGATGGAATGCATGACCGGCAGTGACAATGGCGTAATTGAGAGATTTTACGAAAGGGTCGAGGAGATCTGGGAGCTTGACTACTCTGGACCGCACAACGTGACAATGTTCCGTCTCAGATGGGCTAAGAATGTCGAAAGAGAAAACCGGTATTTCACTACCATGACTATACCCGATGACAAGAACGCTACCGTGAATGCCATCACAAAAAAGAGCCATGTGTACGCGCTAAGCACGTGAGACAATGCTTCTTCATAACTGACGAGAGCAATACCAGACATGTTGTCATGAGGAGAGGCAAAAGGAACATCATTGGAATGGATGGAGTCACCAACGAGGAAGACTACGACCAGTACAGCAACCCAATGAGGGAAGATGACGATGACGATGAAGTATATGTCAAAATAAGAATCAATACTACTTACCTAAGAAAGATCGTACTCCATTAAAAAGGAAAAGTCACAATGAGGGGCTCAATTATTCGTCAACGAGCAAGAAGGAAAAGAAGCACACTCAAAAATGAAAATGTCGAAGCTGAGAAACCATTATTGGTCAAATGATGTAATATATTGTTGGGGAACGTGGTAATTTCAAAAAAATCCTATGATGACGCAAGATCTATCTAGGTGATGCTTAGCAACGAGAGGGGAGAGTGTGTCCACGTACCCTTGTAGACCGAAAGCGGAAGCGTTTAGTAACGCGGTTGATGTAGTCTAACTTCTTTGTGATCCAACCGATCCAAGTATGGAACGTACAACACCTCCGCATTCAGCACACGTTCAGCTCGATGACGTCCCTCGTGCTCTTGATCCAGTTGAGGACGAGGGTGAGTTCCGTCAACATGACAGTGTGGCAACGGTGATGATGATGTTGCCGGCGCAGGGCTTCGCCTAAGCACTACGATGGTATGATCGAGGTGTGTAACTATGAAGGGGGGTACCACACACGGTTAAGAGAAACTTGTGTGTTTTAGGGTGCCCCCCTGCCCCCGTATATAAAGAAGCAAGGGGGAGACCGGCCGTCCCTCCTAGGGCGCGCCAGGAGAGGGGACTCCTACTAGGACTCCAAGTCCTAGTAGGTTTCCACCTAAGGAATAGGGGGAAGAAGGAAGGAAGAGGGGGGAGGGAAGGAAAGTGGGGCACCGCCCCCTTACCTTATTCCAATTCCGACCCAAGGGGGGCACGCGGCCAGCCCCTCCTGGCCCTCCCTCTCTTCCCACAAAGGCCCATCGAGGCCCATTAGTTTCCTTGAGGGGTTTCGATAACCCTCCGGCACTCTGGTTTTATCCGAAACTTTCCTAAACACTTCCGGTGTCCGAATATAGTCATCCAATATATCAATTTTTGTGTCTTGACCATTTCGAGACTCCTCGTCACGTCTGTGATCTCATCCGGGACTCCAAACAAACTTCGGTCATGAAAAACACATAATTCATAGTACATATCATCATCGAATGTTAAGCGTGCGGACCCTACGGGTTCGAGAACTATGTAGACATGACCGAGACACATCTCTGGTCAATAACCAATAGCGGAACCTGGATGCTCATATTGGCTCCTACATATTCTACGAAGATCTTTATTGGTCAAACCGCATGACAACATACGTTGTTCCTTTTGTCATCGATATGTTACTTGCCCGAGATTCGATCGTCGGTATCATCATACCTAGTTCAATCTCGTTACCGGCAAGTCTCTTTACTCATTCCGTAATGCTTCATCTGTAACTAACTCATTAGTCATATTGCCTGCAAGGCTTATAGTGATGAGCATTACCGAGAGGGCCCAGAGATACCTCTCCAAAACATGGAGTGGCAAATCCTAATCTCGATCTATGCCAACCAAACAGACACCTTCAGAGATACCTGTAGAGCATCTTTATAATCACCCATTTACGTTGTGATATTTGATAGCTCACAAGGTGTTCCTCTGGTATTCGGGAGTTGCATAATCTCATAGTCTGAGGAACATGTATAAGTCATGAAGAAAGCAGTAGCAATGAAACTGTAACGATTATAATGCTAAGCTAACGGATGGGTCTTGTCCATCACATCATTCTCCTAATGATGTGATCCCGTTCATCAAATGACAACACATGTCTATGGTCAGGAAACATAACCATCTTTGATTAACGAGCTAGTCCAGCAGAGGCATAGTAGGGACACTTTGTTTTGTTTATGTATTCACACATGTACTAAGTTTCCGGTTAATACAATTCTAGCATGAATAATAAACATTTATCATGATATAAGGAAATATAAATAACAACTTTATTATTGCCTCTAGGGCATATTTCCTTCAGTATCCCACTTGCACAAGAGTTAATAATCTAGTTCACATCGCCATGTGTTTTAACACCAATAGTTCAAATCTGTATGTGATTAACACCCATAGTTCACATCGCCATGTGACCAACACTCAAAGGGTTTACTAGAGACAATAATCTAGTTCACATCGCTATGTGATTAACACCCAAAGAGTAGTAAGGTGTGATCATGTTTTTCTCGTGAGAGAAGTTTAGTCAACGGGTCTATCACATTTAGAGCTGTATGTATTTTGCAAATATTCTATGTCTACAATGCTCTGCATGGAGCTACTCTAGCTAATTGCTCCCACTTTCAATATGTATCCAGATCGAGACTTAGAGTCATCTGGATTGGTGTAAAAGCTTGCATCGACGTAACTCTTTATGACGAACTCTTTATCACCCCCATAATCGAGAAACATTTCATTAGTCCTCAATAAGGATAATTTTGACCGCTGTCCAGTGATCTACTTCTAGATCACTATTGTACCCCCTTGCCAAACTCATGGCAAGGTACACAATAGGTCTGGTACACAGCATAACATACTTTATAGAACCTATGACTGAGGCATAGGGAATGACATTCATTCTCTTTCTATCTTCTACCATGGTCGGTCTTTGAGTCTTATTCGAATTTACACCTTGTAATACAGACAAGAATTCCTTCTTTGACTGATCCATCTTGAACTCTTTCAAAAACTTGTCAAGGTATATACTCATTGAAAAATTTTATCAAGCTTATTGATCTATCTCTATATATCTTGATACCCAATATGCAAGGAGCTTCACCGAGGTCTTTCTTTGAAAATCTCCCTTCAAACTCTCCTTTATGCTTTGCAGAAAATTCTACATCATTTCTGATCAACAATATGTCATTCACATATACTTATCAGAAAGGTTGTAGTGCTCCCACTCACTTTCTTGTAAATACAGGCTTCATCGCAAGTCTGTATAAAACTATATGCTTTGATCAACTCATCAAAGCGTATATTCTAACTCCGAGATGCTTGCACCAATCCATAGATGGATCGTTGGAGCTTGCACATCTTGTTAGTATCATTAGGATCGACAAAACCTTCTAGTTGCATCATATACAACTCTTCTTTAAGAAATATCCATTTAAGGAATGCAGTTTTGACATCTATTTGCTAGATTTCATAAAATATGGCAACTGCTCACATGATTCTGATGGATTTAAGCATCCCTAGAGTTGAGAAAATCTCATTGTAGTCAACGCCTTGAACTTGTCGAAAACCTTCCGCGATAAGTTGAGCTTTGTAGATAGTAACACTACTATCAGCGTCCGTCTTCCTCTTGAAGATTCATTTATTTTCTATAGCTTGCCGATCATCGGGCAAGTCCACCAAAGTCTACACTTTGTTCTCATACATGGATTCCATCTCAGATTTCAGAGTTAATTGCACAGAAGTACCACAATTGGGGCATCACATGCAGATTGGCACCACGATTGCTAATTTTTGCATGTTAGTACCAAGTTTGGTGCTAGCCATTAAAAAAGGTCTAAATCACATATAAATATGTATTGACAGTGTATCTGACCGGAGGGGCCAGCCTATCAGTTGCTTATGTGGCAGCTTTTTTGCAGAAAACCCCCTAGCTTTATATGTAATCACATAAATGCCCAGTATTTCACGGGAAAACCGCTATCGAGGGGGATTTTTTTTGTTCGCAAGTTTTCCACATACTTGTTTGAAAGTTTCCGGCGAATTGAACAAATAAATAATAGAAACTAAAATCGATGTGCAAGGAGGATTCGAACCCGCGACCTGTCGTCGAAGCACTGCGCGGGCTAGCCACAACGCCACAACGTCACTGTTGACGAGATCCAGGCGAGACATTTATTATACTGGTACACACACGCTGGGCCGACAGCTGGCCAAGCAAAGCGTGCAATATTATTTTTTTGTTTAGTTACACACTTGCTGCCCTTTTACTCTTCGTTCTTTTTCGTTTCTTTTCATTTTTTGTTATTTAGATTCGCAAGCTATTTTCCAAAATCCGTTAAGTTGTTTTCAAAATCACAAGCATTATTTCCAAATTGATGAACTTTTTTCAAAATTATGAATTTGTTTAAAAATTAATGAACTTTTTCTCAAATTAATTAACTTCTTCACAATCAGTGAATTTATCAAAATCACTGAAGTTATTCTGAACATCGACGAACTTTTTCAAAATCGATGAACTTTACTAAAAAACAATGAAGTTTTCTCACAATAGATAGTGTTTTTTTAAATTTGACAAACTTTTCTCAAATTTATGATTTTTTTCAAAAATTGATGAACTATTTTTATAAACATTTAAACCCTTTTTCATTTCACAAATTTATTTTGTAATTATGAAAAAACCCGGGAGGTTTTTTCCTACCGGATGAACTGCACAACAAACTGGAAAAAAACTTGGCTCTTAGCGAACGATCGAGCCAGCGAAGTGAGTGGCCGAGCGAGCGAATGAACTCTACTGGGCCGCGGCCTGCTATTTGAGGGGTGCCCGGGCTTATTTTCATTTCATTTCTCTTAGTATGCTTTTATTTTTGTTTCTGGTTATGGCTTATTTTTAGGTTTTTCTTTTTTTTCCTTTTTTTCTTCTTCTTTTGCATTCACTGGGTTAGTTTTTCTCCTGGATTTTTAACTCACTTAGAACATTTTTAAGATCGGCTTCAGTAATATTGTGAACAAGTTTTCAAATGCGCATGAACAATTTCTAATGTATGCTGAGCACTTTTTTGCATATAGAGAACATGTTTTAATGCATGATGTACTTTTCTTTCCAAACGATGAACATTCTTTTAATATAATGTACTTTTGGTAATATATGCTGCACATTTTTTAATATACGTTGAACAATTTTCTTAAGATATGATGAATATTTGACATAATGCGAGGTGAATTTTTTGTAATTTATGGTGAACATTTTCTTAGACATGATGAATTTTTTTGACAATGTATATTTCAAAATGTTTCAGCATGTACTCCCTCCGTCCGGAAATATTTGTCATCAAAATGGATAAAAGGGGATGTATCTAGATGTATTTTAGTTCTTGATACATCTCTTTTTATCCATTTTGATGACAAGTATTTTCGGACGGAGAGAGTATTAAGAACTTAGCGTGTAAAATATTTTTTGCATTTTAAGAAACACATTGATTTTTTTAATAAAATTTGAATAGTTTTGATGCATTTCTAACATTTATTATGATTACAAAATTATTTTTAATACATTTTGTCTACTTTTCAAGTAACTGCGCATTGAAGAAAATACAATTAATACACGAGTAACTAAAAAATTGTATTGGGCCTGATTGAAGAGACATAAATTTTGGGTCATGCGCAGCATCGGTAAGACCAACTTCCGGCCCAACGTCTTAGACCGCTTATAAAAGTTCTCACGCCTCATAACCGTCGCAGGATTCGCCCGGACGTCGTGGCTAGCAAGCGCAGCTGCAGACCTGCAGGTCACGAGTTCGAGTTCTCCTCGCGCGGAATTTTTCGTTTCTGTTATTTATTTGTTCATTTCACCGAAAACTCTCAGGCAAGTCCAAAGAAAACTTGCGAACGAAAAAAATCCCTCTCAATAGCGGTTTTCCCGTGAAATAATGGGCATTTATGTGATTACATATAATGCTAGGGGGTTTTCTACAAAAAAACTAGCACATAGGCACCTGACAGGCGGGGCCCCTCGGTCAGATACACTGTCAATACGTATTTATACACGATTTAGACCTTTTTGTAATGGCTAGCACCAAACTTGGTACTGACATGCAAAAATTAGCAATCGTGGTACCAATCTGCATGTGACGCCCCAATTGTGGTACTTTTGTGCAATCAACTCCAGATTTCATGGCCTCAAGCCATTTCACGGAATTTGGGCTCATTATCGCTTCCTCATAGTTTGTAGGTTCATCATGGTCTAGTAACATGACTTCTAGAATAGGATTACCGTACCACTCTGGTGCGGACCATACTCTGGAAGACCTATGAGGTTCTGTAGTAACTTGATCTAAAGTTTCATGATCATCATCATTAGCTTCCTCCCTAATTGGTGTAGGAATCACTGGAACTAATTTCTATGATAAACTACTTTACAATTTTGGAGAAGGTACAAGTACCTCATCAAGCTCTACATTTCTCCCACTCAATTCTTTTGAGAGAAACTCCTTCTCTGGAAAGGATCCATTCTTAACAACGAATGTCTTGCCTTCGGATCTGTGATAGAAGGTGTACCCAACAGTTTCCTTTGGGTATCCTATGAAGACGCACTTCTCCATTTGGGATCGAGCTTATCAGGTTGAAACTTTTTCACATAAGCATCGTAGCTCCAAACTTTAAGAAACGACAACTTTGGTTTCTTGCCAAACCAACGTTCATAAGGCGTCGTCTCAACGGATTTTGATGGTGCCCTGTTTAAAGTGAATGCAGTTGTCTCTAATGCATAACCCCAAAATGATAGTGGTAAACTAGTAAGAGACATCATAGATCGCAACATATCCAATAAAGTATGGTTATGATGTTCGGACACACCATTACGCTGTGGTGTTCCAGCTGGCGTGAGTTATGAAACTATTCCACATTGTTTTAAATGAAGGACAAACTCGTAACTCAAATATTCTCCTCCACGATCAGATCGTAGAAACTTTATTTTCTTGTTACGATGATTCTCCACTTCACTCTGAAATTCTTTGAACTTTTAAAATGTTTCAGACCACTACAAAAAAAGACACATCCGTGACATTTTGGGCCGAACGAATTTTTTTGTCATACATATGACACTTCTATGACGATAATTGTGACAAAACCCGGTATCTTCATAGATGTGGTGGGCTCCTACTTCTATGATAAAAAATCATGACAGAAAATGGGCTTTTCGTCCTAGGCGAGCCGGAGATACAGCTGCATGACATTCTTTGGGCCGTCCATGACGGAAAAAACCGTGGTAGAAGCGAGGGGGAGGAAAATTTCGGGGAGTTGCCGGTTACGGTGGGAGGTCGGGGACCGAGCGATGCGCGTTTCTCTCGTACACGTACGCGCATGTGTGCGAGGCGTTGGCTCTAACGGAACCCGAGCGAGGCGCTGGGCTCTAACTGAACCCGAGCGATTGCACTACAAGCTACGCATTACTGAACCCGAGCGATCGATCGATGGTTGTTAACTGAACCTAATGGAGCGATTCCTTTGCTACTACTGCTAACTGAAGCCGATTGATTGGATGAACAATGAGT
>NC_041389.1:517150017-517188892 GCF_002162155.2 Triticum dicoccoides
TTTCGACCGTAGGAGGTCCGTTTCCTCCGTTTTGCGGTACGCCACACCCCTCCCGATCAACATGACCCCTGTTTCGACTGTAGGAGGTCCATTTCCTCCATTTTGCGGTACGCCACACCCCTCCTGATCAACAGGACCCCGTTCCGAACATAGGAGGTCCGTTTCCTCCGTTGTGCGGTACGCCAGGCCTTGTTTCCATCGCTTGTTCTGTCCAAGCCCTCCCAATGAACACGACCACGCATTCCGTTCCGACCCAGCCGGTTGGTTCCCCATGAACACGATGACGACGCTGTTTCTCCGTTCCAACCCAGCCATGTACGTATGCGCGAGTAGGCGTTCGAGACCCTGCCCGTATGTACGTATGTGGACATATTTTCTTTCTTGCACCCTCGCCGCTGTACGTACGTGTACATGCTACGTGTGCGCCTCTACTACGACACGTGCGCGCCTCTACATCGACCATTATGTACGTACACGTTCGCGACCAGAATGACAATGCTACGTACGCTTCGACCAGGTGGGTCCCGACTGTCAGGCACTTCCTTGCCTGCGAAGATGTAGCTGGTGGGTCCCAGTAGTCAGGGGGGCGAATCGTTTTTTTTGCCCGGACGCACTTCCTTGCGTGCGAAGATGTACCTGGTGGGTCCTAGCAGTCAGGGGGGCGAATCGTTTTTTTTGCCCGGACGCACTTCCTTGCGTGCGAAGGTGCAGCTGGTGGGTCCCAGCAGTCAGGGGGGAAACGTTTTTTCGCGAAATACGGTGGCCCGTCCGGTGGGTTCCCGCTGTCAGGTGGAGGAATAATTATTTAACACGTAATAAGGAGGCACTTCCTTGCCGCGACCGTGGACCCAGCTGTCAGCCTCTCCACGTACAGTCCACGTCCGATGGAAGTCGTTCCTTGACCATGTTGACCACGCCACGCCGAGAGCACCAAGGCGGTGGACGACCGCGAGGCCTAGGAAGGGGACAACGGGGAGCCGGGTAAGACGCGGTAGTGGAAGCCCGCGTGGAGAGGAGTACGAGGGTTCACTGGTTCGGCTGGGGTGTGAGGCTGCCGTCGCCGCAGGGCCTGGCCAGGGGTGGGAATAGTTGGGGGCGGTGAGGCCTTGCTACGTCTCGAGCTTGCATTGGTTTTCCCCGAAGAGGAGAGGGTGAGGCAGCAAGTGTAGGGTAAGTATTTCCCTCAATTTTGAGAACCAAGGTATCAATCCAGTAGGAGGCTCCTCAAAAGTCCCACACACCTACACAAACAAACTAAGAACTCACAACCAACGCGATAAAGGGGTTGTCAATCCCTTCACGGCCTCTTGCGAAAGTGAGATCTAATAGAGAGATAATAATATATTTTTGGTATTTTGTAATATAGATTCAAAAAGTAATGATGCAAATAAAAGTAGATTGAAAGCAAATATGATAAGAGATAGACCCGGGGGCCATAGGTTTCACTAGAGGCTTCTCTCGAGATAGCATAAGTATTACGGTGGGTGAACAAATTACTGTCAAGCAATTGATAGAAAAGCGCATAGTTATGAGATTATCTAGGCATGATCATGTATATAGGCATCACATCCATAACAAGTAGACCAACTCCTGCCTGCATCTACTACTATTACTCCACACATCGACCGCTATCCAGCATGCATCTAGAGTATTAAGTTCATAAGAATAGAGTAACGCATTAAGCAAGAAGACATGATGTAGAGGGATAAACTCATGCAATATGATATAAACCCCATCTTGTTATCCTCGATGGCAACAATACAATACGTGTCTTGCAACCCTTTCTGTCACTGGGTAAGAACACCGCAAGATTGAACCCAAAGCTAAGCACTTCTCCCATGGCAAGAAAGATCAATCTAGTAGGCCAAACCAAACTGATATTTCGAAGAGACTTGCAAAGATAACTCAATCATACATAAAAGAATTCAGAGAAGATTCCAATATTATTCATAGTTAAACTTGATCATAAACCCACAATTCATCGGATCTCGACAAACACACCGCAAAAAGAGATTACATCAAATAGATCTCCACAAGAGACGGGGAGAACATTGTATTGATATCCAAAAAGAGAGAAGAAGCCATCTAGCTAATAACTATGGACCCGTAGGTCTGTGTTAAACTGCTCACAACTCATCGAAAGGGCTATGGTGTTGATGTAGAAGTCCTCCGTGGTCGATTCCCCCTCCGGCAGAGTGTAGGCGAAGGCTCCAAGATGGGATCTCGCGGATACAGAAGGTTATGGCAGTGGAAATTGTGTTTCTGTCATGACCGGTTTTTCAATAAAATACTTATTGAGAAAATCGATCTTTAGATCCCAGTATAGGAAAAAGTTATCCTCACTGGTAGACAAATACTTGATAAACAGAGGACCAGTAGCATTAAATATGTTACAGGGTTGAGCTGAGGCTGCTCAACAATTTATTACAAACTCACCAATATCTTACATAAGGGCGATTATGACACAGGGGTGTGGTGACATGCTACTAGCTCGAGATAAAAAGTGGTGGTGGATAACTTGACTCCTAACTGGCAGCTCATCGAGCGTCGAGATGAGGCTCGATGGATTTATTTCTGGGGTGGCAGAAGCGGATATAATACAGTGACCAAATGCAGGATCACATGTGACTGACTGGGACTCCTCTAGGCGTCGGACTCGCTATCGAACTCTTCATCCATGAGATCGCCTTCATCAACATCTGGCCAAATCAACAAGCCAGGTGAGTACTTTGAAAGTACTCGCAAGACAGCTCGGACAAAAGATATAACAAATGTATGCATGAATGCGTCATGAGCAAAAATAAAGATGCTCAATCCAATAATAATTTTTTTGCACGACTTGATAAGTAAAACAAATAACTGAAAACCGATCGGGTGTCTGGAGCGACGCCTCGAAAGGTAAACAAATAAAGCTCATGCCGCAGTTGAGCGTCTAAGCGACACCACATAAAGGGCTTATAAAAGAAATGCCACATTCGGACGTCTAAGCGACATCGCAGAAAGGGCTTATAAAAGAAATGCCACAGTCGGACGTCTGAGCGACGTCACAGAAAGGGCTTGTAAAAGAAATGCCACAGTCGGACATCTGAGCGACGTCACAAAAAGGGCTTGTAAAAGAAATGCCACAGTCGGACGTCTGAGCGACGTCACAGAAAGGGCTTGTAAAAGAAATGCCACAGTCGAACATCTGAGCGACGTCACAGAAAGGGCTTGTAAAAGAAATGCCATAGTCGGACATCGGAGCAACGTCACAGAAAGGGCTTGTATCAAATGTAAATAACAAGTCTGCCATAGTCGGACGTCTGAGCGACATCACAGAAAGGGCTTATATCAAATGTAAATAACAAGTCTGCCACAATTAGACATCTGAGCGACATCAGAGGGCTTATATCAAAAGTAAATAACGGGTTAGTCCACCCACAGGAATAAACTTTTAACCGGATTTAAAACTCATGTAGTCCACCGGGTCTTTGTCACCGAGGCTGATATTTGACAAGATAAGATGAACACAGTACTTGGACATGTACAAGATGATTTAAAGGATTTGTGACTCTGCAGAGTTTGTACTAACTGACCACAGCTAACGGATTTCCGTAGTCACGAAGGACTAGTTCCGCTTATGGTATTTTGGCAGAAACACATTTAACAAGTACACACCCATTCCACCTCACGATGCCAGGAATCACCCTAGACAACGTCCAAGAAAAACTTTGAGACGGGGAGGTCACAACCTCGAATAGCATGGGATCAAATTTCTATACGCGTGCTCTAAGGGGTGCCCCCCTCTCGGTCCCAACCGGAAACACACATGCCCCCTGACCGGATGACGGGCTTTAATCCAGGGCCATGGAACCCTCATCCCGACCTCTCTACTTGGTGTGTACAAGGGAAACAGTTTGCAACTTACTAAGCCATATTCCTTGCGGAAAACAAGTGGCAGTACAGGAAGGAAATGAATGGGAATGTGATTTGATTCACGATGACACTGAAGTCAAATAGACTGGCATAAGACTGGCATGCCACAACACTGCCATCTTACCCATCTTCATGCCATCACATGGCCATGCAAATATGTATCCAACAACATATGGGTTTCCGAAACTTACTTTCCACTTATGTGCATGAAATATAACATTCAAAGAAATGTTCATAACCATGCCATGAAACTCCTAAATGCAAACATGCAACAAACACTCATCATATCAAGAGTTCAAACATGCTTGCCTGGTTAGGAGTAGTCGGAGTCTAACTGGGTGAAGTTCGCGGCTCCATCACCTCCTCCGGTATCTACCGTATAAGAAAATACGCACGTAACGTAAATACCGCGAGGTGCACAAAAAGTAATACAAATAATTTTCAAATAAATCTGTTAAAAAAACTAGACAAAATTTTAAAGAGAACAGAAAAAGAATCAAACAAAAATCCTTTTCTGTTTAAAAGTTATAAGGGTTTTGATTCAGGGACCTTTCTGTAATGAAACAGAAAACTCTCAGGGGGTTCTGCAGAAAAGTCCAGAAAACGATTCGTTTAAAAGAAAGGAATGAGAGGCTAACAGGCGGGTCCTTCCCGTCAGTTTTGAATATTCAAACGAGGGAGACAGGGCTCGTCGGCGCCCAAGAGCTGCGGTGGTCGCCGACGGCGATCCACGGCGAGGCAAGGGGATCGGGTGGTACCTCCGTGTTCAGTATGTCCTTCCGCGTCGGTGGGTGGTGGTGGTGGTTGCCGGTGAGCACTTTGTCGACGACGGCTCTTGCTCCGGCGAACGGTGGTTCGGGTAGTCGTGGACCTCGCCGGAGAGAGCTGCGGGGGTCAAATTGGAGTGGGGGTTAGTCTCCTGAAGATGCCATGAGACTACGGGCAAGTCTAGGGCAGTGGAGGAGTTCTCACCGGAGAGAACGCTGTCGGAGCCCGAGGCGGACGGAGGTGGCCGGAGTGGAGGAAGAAGGGCCCCTCGAGGCTCTTCTAGTGGCTAGGCGGGGTGTGGTGAGGTGGTGGAGGTGTGCGGGGGCGAGAGCGAGCTCGGAGGCGCTATTTATAGCCGGCCCGAGGTGGTTGCCGTGTACGGGATAAGTCCGGCGAGCGATTACAGCGGCGCTGTGGCTGGACTGTTGGTTTAGAGGCTTGAGCATCACCTAGACGGAGCACAGGTTCCATTCCAGTGCCTAACTCGACATGGCAAGGGTGGTTACGGCCTGTCCCCGACGGAACGGCCGTACGGCACATCGGCGGCAGAGAGCGTGCCCTGTGCGTGCCAGGC
The DNA here is from genome assembly GCF_002162155.2 of Triticum dicoccoides. Lineage (NCBI taxonomy): Eukaryota > Viridiplantae > Streptophyta > Magnoliopsida > Poales > Poaceae > Triticum > Triticum dicoccoides. The sequence goes on from NC_041389.1 coordinate 517,155,275, forward strand.
CATGGCGACGGTGCTGCATGCATGCGCTAGCAAGGGAGATGGCCACGCGGAGCTCTCAGGCAGTTTGGGCGGTGCCGAATGGCGTTATGCCATAGGGTGCCCCCCTGTCGGCTGCCACGGGGGGTTCTGCCGCCGCGAAACACGCCGGCGCAGGCGGGCCAGGGTGCCACCGATGCCAGGAACGAGCCAAGAGCGCGTGAGGTGCTCCGGACAGGGAGGTGGAGTCGTGCGCAATGCGCCAGGCGCACAGTCGACGCGTGACTGAACTCTGACGAAGAAACGACACTGAACTTTCTGAATTTCTGAAGATGTAGAGTAACAGTGCAGGCCAGGTGTTCGACAGAATGATTTTGGCATGAAGGGGTTTTTCCTTGAGCTGGTTTTTGGTGGAGTGGTCTCTTATTGCAACTGGGGGTTGCCTGAATTTTGGTGGAATTTTTGGAGGAGTGGAGATATGAATTTCACCAAATTTTACAAATCTGGTCCAAACTTGCAGAGAGTGAAATTTGAAAATTTTGAAAAGAAGAAGAGTGGATCTTGATGGTTCTAGGTTGTGGGTGCTAAGGACTATCCAGAGGAGTTGATTTGAGACCAAAGTTCAAAGGCATTAAGGTACTTGCTTTGCAAATTACCTAGGCTCAAAATAAAGGACATAATTGTTTTGGGAAAAGAAATAAAGGAGATAAAATCCAAAAATGAATTTAACTAGTTGGGACAGCATGTTTGGGTTGTCCCAAAGTGGAAGGAGGGGTTTTGGGGGAATTTTACCATAAGAGGCATGGTAAAAACAGGAAGGGATCAAAACCAAGGAAAAGCCCAAAACCAAAAAGGTTTTCTTTTTAGAAGAAACTAAATCCAAGAAAAGATTTTGAGCGTGAAAACTCAAAAGAGAGGTTTTTAAGAAGGGTTTAAATGTCCTTCTATAAACCAAGCAAGGCTCTTTCTGAAAACAAAAACCACAAAAAAAATTTGGGTGTCACAGTTTCGTGGTGCTCCTGGATGTTTTCGGGGTCCATAGGTATATATAGGAGGAAGAAGTACGTCGGTGGCCGCCCCAGGGGCCCACGAGACAGGGGGCACACCCTACAGGGGGGTGCCCTCCTATATCGTGGGGCCCTCGGAGGCTTCTTGACTTGCACTCCAAGCTCTCTGGATCAGATTTGTTCCAAAAATAACGCTCCCGAAGGTTTCATTCCGTTTGGACTCCATTTGATATTCCTTTTCTTCGAAATACTGAAATAGGCAAAAAAACAACAATATGGGTTGTGCCTCCGATTAGTACGTTAGTCCCAAAAATGATATAAATATGTAAAATAAAGCCCATAAACATCCAAAAGGGGTAATATAATAGCATGGAACAATCAAAAATTATAGATACGTTGGAGACGTATCAAGCATCCCCAAGCTTAATTCCTGCTCGTCCTCGAGTAGGTAAATGACAAAAAGAGAGTTTTTGATGTGGAATGCTACCTAGCATAATTCATAATGTAATTTTCTTCATTGTGGCATGAATGTTCAGATCCAAATGAATACAAAATAAAAGTTCATATTGACATAAGAAATAGTAATACTTCAAGCATACTAATCAAAGTAATCATGTCTTCTCAAAATAACATGGCTAAAGAAAGTTATCCCTACAAAAATCATATAGTCTGGCTGTTGCTCTATCTTCATCACACAAAGTATTTAATCATGCACAACCCCGATGACAAGCCAAGCAATTGATTCATACTTTAATAATCTCAAACTTTTTCAACTTTCACGCAATACATGAGCGTGAGCCATGGACATAGTACTATATGTGGAATAGAATGGTGGTTGTGGAGAAGACAAAAAGGAGAAGATAGTCTCACATCAACTAGGCGTATCAACAGGCTATAGAGATGCCCATTAATAGATATCAATGCAAGTGAGTAGGGATTGCCATGCAACGGATGCACTAGAGCTATAAATATATGAAAGCTCAACAAAAGAAACTAAGTGGGTGTGCATCCAACTTCCTTGCTCACGAAGACCTAGGGCACTTTTGAGGAAGCCCATCATTGGAATATATAAGCCAAGTTCTATAATGAAAAAATCCCACTAGTATATAGAAGTGACAACATATGAGACTCTCTATCATGAAGATCATGGTGCTATTTTGAAGCACAAGTGTGGAAAAAGAGATAGTAGCATTGTCCCTTCTCTCTTTTTCTCTCATCATTTTTTTTCTTTTTCTCTCATTTTTTCTTTTTTTGGCCTTCTTTTTTTCTTTTTGGCCTTTCTCTTTTTTTTCTTTTGTAAAGTCCGAAATCTCATCCCGACTTGTGGGGGAATCATAGCCTTCATAATCATTTCCTCAGTAGGACAATGCTCTAATAGTGAATATCATCACACTTTTATGGATTTACAACTCAAAGCTAGAACAAAATATGACTCTATATGAATGCCTCCGGCGGTGTACCGGGATATGCAATGAATCAAGAGTGACATGTATGAAAATTATGAAGGTGGCCTTGCCACAAATACGATGTCAACTACATGATCATGCAAAAAGCAATATGACAAAAGTAATGCGTGTCATATGAACGGAACGGTGGAAAGTTGCATGGCAATATATCTCGGAATGGCTATGGAAATGCCATAATAGGTAGGTATGGTGGCTGTTTTGAGGAAGGAGTATGGTGGGTGTATGGTACCGGCGAAATTGCGCGGCACAAGAGAGGCTAGCAATGGTGGAAGGGTGAAAGAGTGCGCATAATCCATGGACTCAACATTAATCAAAAGAACTCATATACTTATTGCAAAAATTTAGAAGTCATCAAAAATCAAAGCACTACGCGCATGCTCCTAGGGGGATAGATTGGTAGGAAAAGACCATCGCTCGTCCCCGACCGCCACTCATAAGGAAGACAATCAATAAATAAAATTGTGCTCCAACTTCATCACAAAGCGGTTCACCATACGTGCATGCTACGGGAATCACAAACTTCAACACAAGCATTCATTGAATTCACAATCACCCAACTAGCACAACTTTAATATTACTACCTCCATATCTCAAAACAATTATCAAGTATCAAGTTGATAATAGCATCCAATTCACTTCCTATGATAGTTTTTATTATACCCAACTTGGATGCTCATCATTCTAGGACCAACTTTATGACAATAGCAAATACCATGCTGTTCTAAAAGACTCTCAAAATAATATAAGTGAAGTATGAGAGACTAGCAATTTCTTCAAAATTAAGACACCACCGTGCTCTAAAAGATATAAGTGAAGCACTAGAGCAAAAACTATCAAGCTCAAAAGATATAAGTGAAGCACATAGAGTATTCTAGCAAATTCTAATCAAATAGGCTTCTCCCAAAATATGTGTACGGCAAGGATGATTGTTGTAAACTAACAATCAAAGACTAATATAATACACGACGCTCCAAGCAAAACACATATGATGTGGCGAATAAAAATATAGCTCCAAGTAAAGTTACCAATGAACGAAGACGAAAGAGGGGATGCCTTCCTGGGGCATCCCCAAGCTTAGGCTTTTGGCTACTCTTGAATATCTTGGGGTGCCATGGGCATCCCCAAGCTTAGGCTCTTTCCACCCTTTATTCCATAGTCCATAAAAGCTTTACCCAAAACTTGAAAACTTCACAACACAAAACTCAACAGGAAATCTTATAAGCTCCGTTAGTGAAAGAAAACAAAACCACCAAATAAGGTACTGCAATGAACTCATTATTTATTTATTTTGGTGTTAAACCTACGTATTCCAACTTCTTTATGGTTCATAGACTGAATTACTAGCCATAGATGCATTGAAATAAGCAAACAACACACGAAAAACAGAATCTGTCAAAAACAGAACAGTCTGTAGAAATCTGTAGCTAACGCAAACTTCTAGAACTCTAAAACTCCTACCAAAATACGAAGACCTGGAAAAGTTGTCTATTGAACAGCAGCAAAAAGAATCAACGCAAAATCACGTTCCTGTGATTTAACAAAATTATATGCGTGCGTGCAAGGTTTCTGTTTTTCAGCAGAATCAAATCAACGATAATCGTAGGTTATCCTATAGGTTCTACTTGGCACAAAAACTAATTAAAATATAAAAACACATCTAAACAGAGAGTAGATGCAAGATTTATTCCTAAACAGGAGCAAAAACAAAAAACATAAAGAAAAATTGGGTTGCCTCCCAACTAGCGCTATCGTTTAACGCCCCTAGCTAGGCATAAAAGTGAAGATAGATCTAACTAGTGCCATCTTTGGCACTTGAAGAGGGGGATCTCCTTTCTATGGCATTCATTCTTCTATTTAAAGTAAGCACATGGACATTAATGGAAGAAGTAAGATTAAGCATGTTACGGAAGTTTGCCTCCAAACTAGACTTCATCTCTTTAATAATTTCATTTTGATAAAAGCACAAGAGAGTAGTTGATTCAACCTTATCATTCAAAGGGTGCCCAAATATGGTTTTCATTTTTTTCATAAGTATCTATAGCATCCCTTTAAAGAAAACTTCCTTCAAAAATAGAATCTAAAACTTGTCTAAAAGAAGCGGGCAAGCCAACATAAAAACTCTTTAAGTAATCTTCAATTTGATATTGTGGCACATAGCTAGCCCGAATTCTTAATAACCTATCCCAAGCATCTTTTAAAGACTCATCAAGTAAATAACGAAAAATTCCAGAGTCATCCTCGTCAAAATTATTCAAGCTCTCACTGGATACCCCGGTGGGTCTTATAGTGTCATTATTCATGAGCTTAGAGAGGATAGATGGGTTGTCCAAGGCACTAGAGCTCGGGAGAAAACCCTTAGTTCTTTTTGACTCGGCCATGGCAAAGGGAAGGCAAACGGAAAAGAGAGAAGGAGATTGGGAAAGATAGGGCGAATAAAACGGCAAGGGTGAAGTGGGGGAGAGGAAAACAAGAGGCAAATAATGTAAATGCAAGGGTGATGGGTTTGTGATGGGTACTTGGTATGTCTTGACTTGAGCGAAGACCTCCCCGGCAACGGCGCCAGAAATCCTTCTTGCTACGTCTTGAGCTTGCGTTGGTTTTCCTCGAACAGGAGAGGGTGATGCAGCAAGTGTAGCGTAAGTATTTCCCTCAGTTTTGAGAACCAAGGTATCAATCCAGTAGGAGGCTCCTCAAAAGTCCCACACACCTACACAAACAAACTGAGAACTTGCAACCAACGCGATAAAGGGGTTGTCAATCCCTTCACGGCCTCTTGCGAAAGTGAGATCTAATAGAGAGATAATAATATATTTTTGGTATTTTGTAATATAGATGCAAAAAGTAATGATGCAAATAAAAGTAGACTGAAAGCAAATATGATAAGAGATAGACCCGGGGGCCATAGGTTTCACTAGATGCTTCTCTCGAGATAGCATAAGTATTACGGTGGGTGAACAAATTACTGTCGAGCAATTGACAGAAAAGCGCATAGTTATGAGATTATCTAGGCGTGATCATGTATATAGGCATCACGTCCATAACAAGTAGACCGACTCCTGCCTGCATCTACTACTATTACTCCACACATCGACCGCTATCCAGCATGCATCTAGAGTATTAAGTTCATAAGAACAGAGTAAAGCATTAAGCAAGAAGACATGATGTAGAGGGATAAACTCATGCAATATGATATAAATCCCATCTTGTTATCCTTGATGGCAACAATACAATACATGTCTTGCAACCCTTTCTGTCACTGGGTAAGAACACCGCAAGATTGAACCCAAAGCTAAGCACTTCTCCCATGGCAAGAAAGATCAATCTAGTAGGCCAAACCAAACTGATAATTCGAAGAGACTTTCAAAGATAACTCAATCATACATAAAATAATTTAGAGAAGATTCCAATATTATTCATAGATAAACTTGATCATAAACCCACAATTCATCAGGTCTCGACAAACACATCGCAAAAAGAGATTACATCGAATAGATCTCCACAAGAGAGGGGGAGAACATTGTATTGAGATCCAAAAAGAGAAAAGAAGCCATCTAGCTAATAACTATGGACCGGTAGGTCTGTGGAAAACTCCTCACAACTCATCGGAAGTGCAATGGTGTTGATGTAGAAGTCCTCCATGGTCGATTCCCCCTCTGGCAGAGTGCCGGCAAAGGCTCCAAGATGGGATCTCGCAGATACAGAAGGTTACGGTGGTGGAAATTGTGTTTCGTGGTGCTCCTGGATGTTTTCGGGGTCCGTAGGTATATATAGGAGGAAGAAGTACATCGGTGGCCGCCCGAGGAGCCCACGAGACAGGGGGGGCGTGCCCTATAGGGGGGCGCCCTCCTATCTCGTGGGGCCCTCGGAGGCTTCTTGACTTGCACTCCAAGCTCTCCGGATCAGATTTGTTCCAAAAATAATGCTCCCGAAGGTTTCATTCTGTTTGAACTCCGTTTGATATTCCTTTTCTTCGAAATACTGAAATAGGCAAAAAAACATCAATATGGGTTGGGCCTCCGGTTAGTAGGTTAGTCCCAAAAATGATATAAATATGTAAAATAAAGCCCATATACATCCAAAAGGGGTAATATAATAGCATGGAACAATCAAAAATTATAGATACGTTGGAGACGTATCAGGCCTCCGCGGCAGCACATCCGGCCACGGGAAGCAGGAGCATGCGGCACGACCAATGCTGCTTTGGGCGGCTGGAGCAAGAAGACCAGAGCTTGAAGAAGCACTACGACCGTTGGATGGACATCGTACGGTCACTGGAGCTAGAATCATTTATATTGACTTAGTTGACAAAGTCCTCCGTCCCCGTCAACTTAGTAGGCCCACAAGTCAGCCTCCCACAAAGGTGGGTCCCAGCTAGTAGGGGGTATTCATTTTTCTGTGCGTAATAAGGAGGCACTTCCGGTGGGTCCGATCTGACAGCAGGGGGAACGTTTTTTTTGCGAAATACGGTGGCCCGTCGGGTGGGTCCCAGCAGTCAGGGCAAACGTTTTTTTTCGTGAAATACTGGTGGCCCTTCCGGTGGGTCCCTACTGTCAGGTGGAGGAATAATTATTTTTCGCGTAATAAGGAGGCACTTCCTTGCAGCTGTCGTGGACCCAGCTGTCAGCCTCTTCACGTAGAGTATTCTTCCGATGGAATTCGGTCGTTGACCACATTGACCATGCCTCATTGACATCACCATGGTGGTGGACAACGGCGAGGCCGAGGAAGGGGACGACGCGGAGCCGGGGAAGACGCAACAGTGGATGCCCACGCGGAGAAGAGTATGAGGGTTCACTGGTTCGGCTGCACTACCGTCGCTGTAGAATAATAGGGGGTGTGGGTGAGTGGAGTGGAGGGATGGCCTGGCCAGCGGTGGGAGTAGTATGGAGGCGGTGAGGCCTCCACGGCAGCACAGCCGGCCACGGGAGGGAGGAGCAGGCGGCACGACCGACGCTGCTTTGGGCGGCTGGAGCAAGAAGACCAGAGGTTGAAGAAGCACTACGGCTGTTGGATGGACATCGTACGGTCAGTCGAGCTAGAATCGTGCACATTGACTAAGTTGACAAAGCCCTTCGTCCCCGTCAACTTAGTAGGCCCCGTCAACTTAGTGGACATCGTATGGGGAGTATTCTTTTTTTGGGCGTAATAAGGAGGCACTTCCTTGCGTGCGAAGATATAGCTGGTGGGTCCGAGCTGTCAGCGGCGGTAACTATTTTTCCACGAAATATAGAGGCCCTTTCGGTGGGTCCCAGATGTCAGGTGGAGGAATCATTATTTTGCACGTAATAAGGAGGCATTTCCTTGCGTGCGGCCGTGGACCCAGCTGTCAGCCTCTCCAGGTACAATCCACTTAAGATGCATGTAGGTCGTTGACCACATTGGCCACGCCACGCCGAGAGCACTAGGGCAGTGGACGACGGCGAGGCCTAGGAAGGGAACGACACGGAGGCAGGGAAGACTCGGCAGTTGTTTCCCACGCGGAGGGGAGTACGACTGTACGAGGGTTTACTGGTTCATCTATCGTGGCCGGAGAATAACAACAAGTGTGGGACTGTGGGTGAGTAGAGGGATGGCTAGGCCCGCGATGGGAGTACGGTGGGGCGGTGAGGCCTGCGTGGCAGCATAGCCGGCCACGTGGAGGAGGGAGCAGGTAGTCCCGCCGGTGCTTGTTTGAGCGGCTGCAGCAGGAAGAGCAGAGATTGAAGAAGCACAAGGGCCGTTGATTGGACATCCAACAGTATACATGCCATCTGTGGAAAGCCTCAAATCTGTGGAAAACAGCATACAACCCATCTGCCATTATTTCAAATAGGTTACAGCCCATTTGGTAATTCTTACGGGGTTTTTTGGAGCCCATATTCTTTTTGTTAGTATTACAGCCCATATTGTTGCCATGGTTAAAAAAGTATACAAAATTTTGCATATGTCGGTGCGGTCTGAACTGTTTTTAATCCCGAAATTTCGAGTCACATTCAGACTGATTTTAAAAATAAATGTATATCAATATAAAATCCAATAAATTGTCCATGCATAAAAATAAATGCAATTTAAAATGTTGAAATGAAAAAAAGATATTTGAAACTAATTGCCGGTTTAATGTGTTTTAAAAATGTACAACCCATTTCTCATTACTGATAGGCCATTTTCTCGGCCAGCCGAATGAAGCTCTCCTCGTCTTGAAAGATTTGCAGCCCAACAGGCCTGATAAAGCGACTTACTTAACAAATCACAAAAAACTGGGCTAGCCATTTTCAGAAAGAAAAAAAACTATTGGGCTGGTCTGTGGTAAATATAAAAGAAAAGGCTATCTAGACAGGCCAGAGTGTCCCGCACAGCCTAGTTGACACCCTGCTTCCGTCTCAAAAACAAATTAGATAAATGCCACTCCAATTATGGCAATTCATAAAAATGCCACTGCAGTTTCCAAACTTTGAAAAATGCCACTGTAATTTTTGCAAACTTTGAAAAACGCCACTACAGTTTGCAAACTTTGAAAAACGCCACTCCAGACTTCGAAAAATGCCACTAGAAATGGCATGAAATGGCATTTTTCAAAGTCTGGAAATTGCAGTGGCATTTCTCGGAGGCATTTATCAAATTAACCCAAAACAAAAATAAATGGGCGAGCTGCTGGGTCCCTGGTGTCAGCCGCTCGTTGTGCAATTCTCTCGTTTATTGACTACGTTGACAATGGCATGGGACCCAGATGTCAGAAATCCACTAGGAGGAGCTATTTTTTTATTGGCTTGAAATAAGGAGGCACTTGCTTGCGTACTGCCATGACCTTGGCGGGTCCCTGCTGTCATCCTCTCCACGTACAATCATCTCCAAATTGTGTATGCGTCAACTTGCTAGGCCCACAAGTCAGCCTCTAAAGCCGTGGAGGACAAATACAACCCATTTTAAAAAATAACAACCCGTTCCATACGTTCAAACGGAAAGTTCAACATTCAGAGCAAAGTAACAGGTCTGATCCACATATAGAGTACTGAACTTCCACGTTGACAACCATCATAGCCAAGTTAACTATATACTCCCACTAGACAAGTACTAACTTACTCTGACCTAAGTAGAGATCCCGGCCGCCATCTGTGGTACATGCTAAACGCCGGCACCGGCATCCTGTGCCTTGCCTCGGACTTGCCAGAGGTGCGATAGGGCGCGTTGCTCGCGCGCGTTGGCCCTTTCCATGCCGGCGTGGTCCAACGAAGCTTCGGCTTCCAAGCGGGAAACCCACTTGACGAGCTGGTAGTAAAAATCGGCGTCGTGAATGCGTGCGTGCCCGACAGCCTCCAGGGCTATTTGCCGGGCGCCGGCCTCCACATAGTCGGCCCAGTTGCGGGCGCTGTGCTCGCGACTCAGAGTGTCGGTGCGCTGCTGCTCCATGTCCCGCTGGCGGCGCAAATCGACGATACGCTGCTCCTCCGCCAGGCGGTCGCGCTCCAAAAACTCCTGCTCCTCCGCCAGGCAGTCGCACTCCAACAACTCCTCGATCTACGCATTTCCATCTAAAGACAGATAGAATGCCTTCTCCCTCCGTCTGCCTTCCGGTGAAAAACCAAACACTAGTTCCGGTGGTGACCGCCTCCGCTGTCGCCTACCACGGACGGGTGGGGGCATGGCGGACGTGGCGAGCGACATCGGGCCGGTGGGGGCTTATGAGGATATGGCGAGTTGGGTCATGGTGGCACCGGAGAAGGCCGGGAAACAGTACTTATAGGGGGAAGGTAGCGCGACGGTCATCGGAATTCAATGCATAATGGCTTAGCGCGCCAGCTTGCCATGGAAAACTAGGGAAACTGAAATTATGACTGTACCATCCCATCCCGTCTGGGTCGCACGCCGTCATGGCGGTCAAACGAGTGCACTCGAATAATCTCCCTCCTTGTCAATAATGATTTCACGGATTTAAAAAGCCCACAACAATTAAAGCGTATCTTTTTCCGCATCAGTTAGCTGCCTTAATTACAGCCGGCTGCATGCAGGCACTCAGAATCGCTCGTAGGCAGTATGCGAAGCAGCATGCAACGAGTCACAGCCGAGGGCACGCATGCAACCACTTAAATCGCTGGAATTAATTAGGCTTAAACTTCTGCATGCCGTTAATTATTGCCATGCCTTGGTCTTGCTGCTTTGCTCACGGGATTAATAAACCCAGACGGAGGGAGCACCTTGGTTGGTGAGAGGTTTGAATTAAGTCCTGCAAACCAGAAAGGAGGTACTAGTACGTGCGTGATCTGCTATTTATTCGTGTAGGATCGAGTAGGTCGTTTTTTGAATTGAGCCCTGCAAACCGGAAAGGAGGTAGTACGTGCGTGATCCGCTATTTATCCGTGTAGGATCGATAGTGTAGCTTGTCAGTTTCTTCATAGGTAGGCATTTTTATCTGTGTAGGATCAGTAGTGTAGCTTGTCAGTTTCTTCAGAGGTAGGCATTTTATTCAAAAAACTGCCACTTTGCATCTTGCGTCGCAAATAAAACTGCCAGGAGCGCATTTGTAGGCTAGCTAGTGATCGATCAGTAACTTGTAAACACTGAGCGAACAGAAATAAGTAACTGTTAATGCATCTCAATGATTCACAGATCATATACAAATATGTAGCTCCAAAAGCAAAGATTAGCCACTTCCGATCTTGTGTCGCAAGACTCACAACTAAAACTAACTAGTACGATTCCCATACATAAGATCAACATGTTAATGCATCTCAATGATTCACAGATCATATACAAATATGTAGCTCCAAAAGCAAAGATCTAGAAAAAACATCCGTTCCTCCTACTAACATGGATGCTTTTCTTGGCCAACATTCAGTACAGACTGAAAGACAAATTTGTTTGTGAAGTCTGCAATTCCTCTTGCAAACGTAAGTGGTTTCACCAACAGCTGGAACCATGAGAATGAACCACACATGATGGAGGAACATCCACTGCAATATGATTTGGTCTTCTCTCGATCACACCACGAGACTATTTTCGGAATACAAACTTTAACATAGGGAAAATGATGCCCATTGTATAATCAGACCAAAGCAATGAAGCACCTAGTGTTGGCCAGTAAATAGTACAGTACTACTTTTCTGTAGTCCATGAAGTGACTATCCAATCCTTGTGTCTATTTTCAAATGGCACTGCGTGCAGTGACTATACTATTCTTTTGTGCAGTTCAACCAAAATTGCGGACACTTTGTTTGTTTGCCAAATAGCAACGGGCAGACATCTTTGTCTGCACAAATATCAAGCAGCTAGTAAACATATACCACACCATGTTCGCAGTGATGGAAGAGGTGAAATTGATACAACCAAAATTGAGCATCCAATCATTGAATCATGTCCTGCACCTCCAATGTAGGACCACCCTGCCAATAAATTCACATGCAACCCACTAGTATTACTATCTAATGACAGTACAAAAAGGGTAGCAAGATAGTAGAAACCCATGTACCTTCCTAATGAACAGCTCATAGTGCCACCAATTGGATATAAAGGTTTGGAAAAAAACATGCTCCTAATGTTGAACCGGTTGGACTTTTTGTGCAGTTCCCCTAAAATCGAGCATCCCTGTTTGCATAGATACTGAAAGTGTGATTACTATAAAAGTGGCACTAGTTGAAGCATAGACTCACAAATATAAGCATTCCAATTTCTTAATGGAAAAAGGTAGCAAGACTGTTTCTAACCACTTGTTTGAAGGAATAAATAAAGCAACAGCGGCTGATGTCAGGAAGGCATACATAGTTTTTTCTGAAAAACTGAACCATTCCTGACCTTTCCTCTTCTTTTAAGCAAATTTTGTGCAGTTCTACTAAAATAAAATGCCATCACTGCCTTGACAATTCGGTGAGACTGTACAAAAGGAAATGACTTAAAATTACATCATGATGTCAGGTATGTAGTCGACAGGCATTAGAGACAAACATACAGACCTCCTCCGATAACATAATGAACATTAATTTTAACAAAGGTGTGACTAGCTTTACCGGGATAATTTGAGTGAACTCTACACCCTCTGTTCCTTAATATAAGACATTTTTGCGGTTCAATTTAAAGTACCCAAATGTCTAGTATTTAGAAAAACAGGTAGTAGTTTTCTTGAGCACATATCTGGGAAAGCTTGCCACACTTTATTTATGTCCATACGCTAATGCAACACCATTCGAATACTACAAATATACACTAATCCAGTGGCTAGTGCAACAGTAGAGTAGTTAGTTTATTACAGGCTATGCAACAACATTAGAATGCCTTAGCTGAAAAAATCTTTAATACATCCACAATCAACAGCTAACCCTGAAATAATCCAGTGACATTAAATGGCATTGCTTAAATTTGTCGGTGGCATTAGACTGAGAGCGGCATTAGTTAAATATGGCATCACTTTAGCAGTAGCATTGCTTGACTTGACTGCTGGCGTTATACTAACAGCAAAAAAAGTGGCAATAAGAGCATGGGAGACCCATTCGGACAGTGGGTGCACCAGTATGATGTACCTCCACGGACGCAGAGTGGTGAGGGAGGTATGGTTGCCCAGAGCAACAAATATCCAGGCAGCATATGTGGCTTACATCCCATTTTTGTTCTCTTTAGCCACCTTTTTCCTATGTGAGGACAACAAACCGATCGACCTGGTCATTCTCTATTGTGTTGTCATGCCTTTCTACCCTTCTTCAACCAAGAGACATGAGACTCGTTCCTTAGCTACTGATTTTCCCCTTTTCAACCTAGATGCGGGTTTGATGCCTACTCTCTTGGACAGTACAGTCTCCCTTCCTTTCCTTATTCAACCCAGACATGGATTAGTCTACATGAAGTAGGGTTTCCTTTAATAGTGCAAATTATGGTTTTCGTCTGCGTGGCGAGCAGAGCAGAGGATAGCAAATTGGGAAGATGGCGGAGTGGAAAAAGATCCACAAGCAACGACGTGCCAGATGGGGCAATAGAACAAGGGTATGATTCGAAAAGAGGTAGCATACCTGAGGGTCGGCGGGAAGTGGCTTCGCTCGTGGTGGTCGTCCTCCGCACACACTACGGCAGCGAGCTTGGGGACGGAGGCCATCCAGCGCGGGCGCTAGGTCTGAGAGGACGACCTTGTCGGCAGTGCGTGACCTCGCTCGCCGATAACGAGTGCGTCAACGCTGCACGTCCTTTTCTTCCCCGGTGGATCTGTGACCACCAGTGAGGAGGGGGAGAGGGGCCATCTTTTTTAGATCTGGAGAGGGGTGGTAGTGTGAGAAGCAAGTGGGCATCCCTTGGCAAGAAAGCGCTGAAGCTCCAGCCTATATATCTTTTTTATACTACTAGTACTGGAGGTGGAGTAGTGCTAGAGTAGTTTATATTTTCTCTGTGTACAGTACCAGTTAGTCGTGCTTCAAAACTGAACGGCACGCCATTAAAAAAATAAAGGTCGATAACTAATGCGGCACCTCGGGCCAATGCGGCCAGATCGCATTTTGCATGAACAATTACACACCATGTTTCGTTGACATGTGGTCCCGTTCCAACATATCAGTGAGACGATGGCGAGTAGTAGGAGTATTTCTGAACTGACGTGTAGGCCGGGGCGCCCCTTCATGAACCGTCGCAAACTGGCAACCGTCCACCGACTCTTCGCCTTTCCCTCTCTATTTGGAACTGCTATCGCAAGCTCTTCCTCTCCCTCCTTTATTTTCCTTCAGCCCTTCACCCTTTCTTCTGCCATTGTTCGATCGTCTTCTCCATAGAGGGAACAGGACGAAAACGACCCCGTTATTCTTGCCCTGATCTGAAAGATGACGTGGTGGAGGAACTCATTGATTGGTGCGATGTCATCACCTCGGCTAGCATGGCAGGTTTGTTCAAGCCCATTCTTGACTCAACTAATAACATCATTACAAGGAACCCAAGAGTCAAGGAGCGGTTTGATCTCCCCTATCTTCTTTGCCGTGACCCTGATGACTGGCGCCGTCATGACGGAGGCCTCGCCCTGTGCAAGTTGATGCCGCTTGATAATGATATGTATGATGTTAAGATGCCATCGCTTGAGGGCAAGGCTTGGGCAGGCGCAAATGGAGATTGGGTTGTTTACATTGGGTCCAACTGCGAGTGGGAACTTGTGAATGTGTACACTCGTGACCGGGTTCCACTTCCATAAATCTCAGCAGACTGCCCAGAGGTTGAGAACACCAGTATTGTACGCACGTTCAAATACAATCATGGTGACTGTTGTCTACGGAAGATAGCAATTTCTCGAGTTCCCAACCGCTCTTGGAATTACAACAACTATGTAGTTGTTGCTATCTTCGACAAGCTTGTTGCCGTCCTTGTTGGTTTGACTCGATGGATATTGCTCAAATATCAGTTTCTGTACACGGATGAGTACTGTGATGCAATTGAATACGAGGGCCTTGTGTTTGCTACCACCACTCGTGGCACTGTTTTTGCACGGAATCATTGTTTCGGTACGTTTGTCTTCCACCGTAATTATAATTGTTTCATCCACATGCATGCGGGTTAGCAAGTTTCCCTTTACTAATTAACCTTGTTCTTGTGTTTCCAAGGTCCTGTGAACATTCCACCACCTATACTTTAAGATTTTTATAACCAAGGGGGAGATGACGATGGTGATGATCACGAGCATGAGGACGAGCAACGCCCATATACTATTTGGCGCGTGGCAACTAATTCCGATGGATCACCTCTTCTCGTGTGTATACAGCCCACTGATGATGTTACTGCTAAGGAAGCAGGTGTAGTCTCCCATGGTCGCACTCTCCGGACCTATTCCAACACCTGTTGCATGGTATTCGGGATTGATACTAGTGTGCTAGCGCCAACTCTTTCTCCCTGGTACAGAATTGATAGTCTTGGAAAAAACTCGCTCTTCCTTGGACAAAACTATCCAATGATGGTGAAAGCCGATCCAACTGCTGTTGACACAACATTACTACCATTTATGAGAAGCAATCGTGTCTATACCTCGGACATTTGGGTGGTTCCCTACCCTTGTACTGATATAGTAGGCCGCTTCAGCCTGGATGATCAGTCCTGCGTTGGTCTCCAGATCGACAATGGATGGCCCGTCCCAGAGAATCACTTGTGGTTCAAAGCAAGCGTTTCCAATGCCTAGGAATGGTTGAGTTGAAGTTCATTTCATTGCTTGTTATTTGTTGTGTGGTGAAAACTTTAGTATTTATAATGTATCCTCGTTGTCGATGTAGGTTGATGACCTGTTGTATGTAATAAAATAATATGCCTGTGATAAACTTACTAAATTTATGAATGGCTTTCCAGTCGCTTCTGTGAGTGAGTGGTGCGACAAGGCAAAAAAATATTTTCCGAATACATAATTGTACGTGCATTGCAACAGGTTATCGGATGAGGACAATTAACAATAGTAGTACACTATTTGTACTAGCTTCACATGCTTCGCGCGTTGTGCGGGTGTTTTTACTGTAGCCATATTGTACTATGTAACCAGCACCTCGAATCCTCGATACTAGTAGTACTATATAGTAAGTAGTAGGAGTAGTAGGTTGGCATGGGCCAGAACAAGCATTCACGTCCAGGAGTACGGCACACGCCACCAGCACGACTTCCATCTGACACCATATTTCTTGGACTCGATGCTAGAGCAATCTCTTCAACCTCATCGTTTCTCTAACTCAGCCATCACGCAACGGGCGAGGTGGGGGTTTGCCAATAGTTGGTTTCCTTAACTGCGGTCCCACTTGTAAGGCCAACTGCAATGCACGACCCCAAAGGGACCTCCGTTTTGCACGAACTCCAACGATAATTTTGACTAGAAAAGCAAGACCAAAGAAAACAAGAACCACAAGAATACATTTTACTACTCCTGTAAGTTGGATTAGTGCCTTCTCGATGCATTCATTGTTGATCTATGGAGGCTCGATCTTGCGTTCTTCTTTCTTCTTCGACTGTAAAGAAGTAGACGTTGCTTCCTCGCATCTAGTCTTATGTCTAGCCTCTATTCTAGTACTCCCTCCGGTCCATTTTTCTCTGCGTCTAAGCAGCAACACGCATACCAAGTAGGAGTATCAACAAGTGCACTAATCTCATCTATAGCCTCTGTGCTAGCTAAAAGTGATAGAACATCTACTAAATTGCGCTCTATCAATATATGGATGTACTCTTCTTCCCAATACAAAAACTTGCATCCATTCTACTCCTTCCGTTGCACAATACATGCCTTCTATTTGTCAAAATATATATGTATCTAGACATGTTTTAGTATATAGGTACATCCATTTTTGGACAAATGGAAGTCAAGTATTTTGGAACGGAGGGAGTACATAATAAAAAATTTAAGTTAGCACAACTAGTCTAATCCGAGAGCACAACCGAAGATTTGGTCGGGTTCTTCCTCCTTTTGCCGACACGTGGGACATCCAGCATCCAGGTCGTGTCATGAAAGAAAATAGAGTGGTAGTTGAAGCCACGAGATGTGCATCTTGGGTTAAACTGTAAATAGAATCTTACTACTATTGAGTAACTCCAAAAGCAGCCACCGAAGATCTTTCTTGGATTTGTTTTTCATCACCAACACGTAGAGGTGAAAGATGTGCAGGTTCAGTGGGTCCGCTTGCGTTTTCACTGACATGTGGGACCGCATGTGAGCAAACAGACGATGGGCTCCGCGCGTCCGCTGGCTGGCTGAGAAGAAAGATAGAGGAGGGCTGAGCACGAACTATAGGAAATTTGTTCTACGTACCTCGATATAGGCTCGATATAGTGGGCTGGCATGGGCCATAACTAGCATTCACGTCTAGCAGTACGGCACACGCCACCAACACGAGTCCCATCCGACACCAATTTTCTTGGAGTCTGTGCTACAACCATCTCTTCTCCCTCCTTTTTTCTCATCCATCGCACGGTGGGAGGGGTGGGGGTTTGCCGATAGTCGGTTTGCTCAACTATGGTCCCACTTGTAAGTGAAAATGCAACACCGCACGCATTCCCGCTTGAGCGGCGTGCCGGACCAACCGTGTGGGGGTGCGACGCGAACACGGCAGGCTTTTCCTTTTGAACTCGTAACTTGTAAAATTTGGTTCTGCTCCATGGCACGATCGATAGATAGAAAATAACAATTTTGCCTAGAGTAATGTGAAGTTTGGTTCTGGCGCCGTTCATGCATGGAGTACGTACGAAAATTATGAAGTTGATGCGAAAGGTAAGATAATTACTATAGTATCATATACTACTACATGGATTTGACGGAAAGATAAAAATACATACGGATCCATGAACGACATCCTCACGCCCTAGTGCGCCGGGTCACCAACCGACGTGTGAGGAGCAGCGGCATTGGCGGCGAGCTCAACATGCTTCTGAACAGTGCCATCCAAGGTTGCCCTGCGGTCCAAGAAGACCAGCGTCCTATCGTCCTCCTCTTGCATGTAGTAGTCCTTGTGGACGATTTGCGCGTAGACGTGGGTGATTATGTCGATGGTGTCTTGCTGCGCCAGGCGCTGCGCGGCGAGCGCGACCTCGAGGTGGACATTCTCCGGCACGATGGCGGGCAGTCACAGGGCCACCAGTGCGTCGAAGAGGTTGTCACCATAGTGGTCATTGAGGGTGGCAAGCATCGTAGAGCCTGGGCGCGTCGGCTGGAGGCTTACGTCAAAGTCGTCCGTGAGCTTCTTAACGACGGTGAACTTGTCGAGGAAACCGACAAGGACCTCGTCGAACAAGAGGACAAAGCTGTCATCCAAGCGGCCCCTCGCCCTGGCGGCCTCAAGCAATACTACCTACAGACGTTCCTCGTTGCCGGGCCGCATGACGGCATCGTGGACCATCTGCCACAGCCGGCTGATGCTCGCACTCATCGCCTCCATGGGTCAACTGATCTTGCGATTCGAGTGATCACTCTTGCCCTTGGTTAGCGTGCGTAGGTGCGTAGGATTTCATACTACTCCTCGGCCCTCTACTGCACCTGCCTTTGGCTGTATGATAGGTGGGCCAGCCACCCCCTGGGCCCATGTGTCATTCACCCAAAGGCAGTTGCCGTAAGTCAATGAAGCTGCGTCCCCCTCCGTGTCGGTGCAGTATAGTCATCTCACCAGACCTCTAGTTGGGGCCAAACGAGAAAAGTTTGATGTTTACTGGTTTATTGGTCCCCTTTGCATTTTGCGCCAAGTTTTGACCTTTGATTTAACTAATAAAATTTTAATGCATGTAAACAAAAATGTTGTGTAAGTCACATTACGAAAACCAAATAATCCCAAAACACTTAGCCTGGTCATAGTGGAGAGTAACTTAGACTAGTAACATGCGTATGTTACTAGTCTATGTTACTATCTTTATAGTGCATAGTGTCATATATTAGTATCATAAGTGGTCTCATTTATTGCCATGCATGACACATAGTAGCATCACATTTATTATGTTACGGTATCTACCTATGTTACTATAACCATCTCTCTCTTCTTTAATTGCCTGCCACATAAGCATGTTTGCGAGTCCCAAGTGCATGATACTACTTATGTTACCCCCAGTATGGCTAGCCTTAGGCACGGTGCATTAACTCCCTCCTTTTTTATTATTTCGTGACATATCAACCAATGAGAGATGTGGGCCGTGCATGCTTTCAATGACTTGAGACTACCAAACATGACATGCAGTGTTTAGTTCATTGCATGTAATCCTATTAGTAGTTAGCAAAAAAACAATAAGTTCTCTCGCCGATAGGAATAAAACACCATGTATTTATTTACAGAGGGAGTAGTACATTTTTTGTGACATACATTACTACTAGATATTGCTAGTCAAATACTAAAATCCAGATGGACGTGGTAGTACTCCTAAATCCAGACGGTGGTGCTACTAGTACTAGCACTGTACTACCCGTTGGTCAAATTATTACGTGCTACTCCTCACAGTGAAGTGACAAGACCCTGCGCCAGAGATGACACCTGAGTATAGGTGCCGTGTTCGGCATACCATAGTCAGCCTCACCGTCTGCAGTCACTATCATCATGGCTGTAGAGCTAGCCTGCTTACAACTAGCCCTGTTCGACATAATTTCCCGTGCGTAGATGCCCGTGCATTGCACGGAACACCAAGATTGGGGTGGACGGCTCCGGCAGCGTCCATCGCGCCAGATTTTTCCACCGCCTTCTAGATGTGGTGGGGAGGAGATAAGGATGATTGTGAGAGACAAGGAGTTGTTTGTAAATAGGGAACAAGTATGAGCATCTTTTTGCAAAAATGGAGAAGCTTGGTTTGTATGCATCAGATCTAGATCTGACGGCTATTGGTGAAAGATGGGAGGCACAACATCATCACCAACTCAGGACCTGTTTGATTCGCAGGATTTTGAAAACGCAGGAATAGGACACGGCAATCTTACAAGTTTCAAACTGATATTACAAATGTTAGGAGTAATGCTGCACCTAGGAAGAGGGAATTACTAGGAAGTTTACGTAAGAACTTTCGTTACTTTAGGTGGATGCAGCATTATCATACAAACTAAAATCCACCGCCCTGGCAAGTTACTAATGGGCAAATAAGTTTTCGAGTCTCTGGCCACTTGATGTTTCAAAAACAAATTCATCTTCTGCGGAGACTTTGTCATTTAGGCTTAGACGCTTGCGGTGATCAGCACGCCATTCATTGTTGCGTCAGAGAACGCCAAACCTCATTACCTTGAGCACACTTGCCTCCAGAACAAAGAACCTGGCCAATTTAATCTCAGATGTGCTGCCTCGGTAGTCGATCAAATCAATTTCTGTAAGATGGAGATCAAGGCATTCGATGAGATTGTTATAGTGCAGCACATTTTTCACTTTCAGGTCTTTTTTTATCTGCAAAAGAAGAGAACATATTAGAGCAGCTGGCTACATAAGATTGCCATGTCATTAAGAGGTACCAATATCATTCGCTCATACGATAGGGTTGGCTAGCTAGTGATATTTTTTCACTCTCTCTCTCTCTCTCTCTCTCTCTCTCTCTCTCTCTTTCTGTTTCCTCTCATTTAACTAGGAGCACGTGAAGATCTTGGGCATTTGTTGCCTTCCACTATGTGGCCAATGCCATATTTCGCAAGAGTATGCCACATAATACGCATCGATGTCAAATCAAAAGATTTTGGCACCGCTCTCGCGATGTGAGAGAGTTGGCACGGCTGTGCACACAGACCCACATGTATAAAAAAATAAATCAAACCAACTACACCAGCCTCTCACTCTCCCAAACAAGTGTTTTTATTGCCTCAGTCCTCGATCTCTCCCATGTAGTGTTTTTTCATTGCATGAGTTAATTTGGCACCGGAGCAAAGTAGGTGATCTCGATTGGGGCACCAGGTGAGCAATGGAGGGGCATCGATGCCAAATGCATCACAAGTGAATTTGGCACATGTTTTGGCCTACATAGCCCACTTTTGTACTCCCTCCGTCCCAAAATTCTTGTCTTAAATTTGTCTAAATACGGATGTATCTAGTTACATTTTAGTGTTAGATACATCTGTATCTAAACAAATGTAAGACAAGAATTTTGGGACGGAGGGAATACTACCTCGTATTTAGTATAAAATTTTGACCACAGATTTACCTAAGAAAATGCCAATGCATGTCACTAAAAATTACACCATTTGAAATTATGTTCAAATACGAATCCAACGATATAGTTCTTAGTGACATGCATTAACATTTTGTCAGTTAAATGTATGGTCAAATTTTGATACTACAAAATTGGAAGAGTAAACCAGGACGGAGGTAGTACTTGCTCTTCGGGTAACCATAGAGTTACTGGAGTAGTCTAAGTTACTTTCCACTATGACTAGCCTAGGCTACTATAGTAGTAGTACAACATAAAAACGATGCAGGTGATCACGTGAGAAATAATACTAAAAACATTTCTTCCGGTGCAGTGCCTAGATGCAGTTTTGAACACTACCCCTCGAGGCGGCAGAGCTCCTAGGCTGCCTGTTGGCTGGTGTCTAAAGTAAGGGTGCGGGGCCGCAAGTTCGCCACGGAAGCAGCGCTTAGATGGCTATCTTTTAGAGTTGCGTGGGTTGAAGGTACTGCCGCCGCCGGATCTGGATGACAGGGAGTCTTTGTGGATTGGCCCGGGGGCGGCGCAACCACGACAGTGCGGTGGGGCGGGGAGCGGGGTTTTGGCCGGCGCCACAGACGGCGGAGGCAGGCTGCTCTGCCGTTGGTCATGGGCTCTTCGGGGAAGATTCTGAACAGTGTCAGCCGGGAGGCACAAGACGGCCATCAAGCCATCCGGCGTAGATCGGACAGTACCAAAATAAAATAAAATTGTGTGACACCAATTTAGTCTTCAATCAATAGACGTGTGACCACTCTCGTACCTTGCTATTGATCTCTTAGTGTATTTCTTCAGATCAAAGAGATATGTCGTTCTTAACATTATGTGTTATCTGCATCTTCAGACACACCGTCTTCCGACTCACCGCAGCTGCTCCAACAAGGGAAGCATACACCAGAAGGGAGCTACAGTCCCCTCTCAACAGTTCCCTACATCGAATGCGCATGCCCGACATGGACAGCCACAACAACTGCAGGGCCATCGACAAGTCAGCACATGATGCTCACTCCTATGGATGGCAGCCAGATAGGTTGTACCCTCATCTTACTTGTGTGCAACATTTATGGCTTTGTTATTCATCTAAGCATGGAAAATAGATCATCACATTTCACTGTATATTCATGTTGATCTCTTACGGGTCTTGTTCAGGAGTTCACGCTGTTCCATAGTTCAGCTAAGATACTTGTTCTTTAGGTAACGCTGTTCCATAGTTATCATCCATCAGCCAATGCTATCCCACAGGCTGGTGATTATAGTATTATACCACTTCTAGTATTACCTATGTTGTTCTTTAATACTATTGTGTGCCATCTAGTTAATCTCGAGTACAAATGATACATATTCTGTAGCTTTCATCTGTGTTCTCCCTTTAGTTTATGAGACCTGTTGCTGCTAGTTAACCCCAGTCCTACTATTTATGTCGTCTCCTACACGCACACATTTACATAAATCTAACTACTAGTTGTCTTCCATGCATGTCAGATATAGTTGCACACACTGATATATCCACACGAACCTCATAGAGCAATGTAAAGGCCAATAAACTTGATGTCAATGATACCCAATATGATGGAACATGTAAAGGCAGTTCTTCAGAAGACTTGCTGAAAGATGATGAATCCTCTTCACCCCACAAGGTCCTTGCTCTAACTTGGCCTGTGATATGGGTACAACATGCATATAATGTCCTGGAGTGTATCTACTCTGTTGCAATGCCATGTGCTTAGCATGCTGATCATGCATGTAAATATGTCATGCCTTCCTGTGTCACGACTGGTTTTTCAATAAAAATGTTTATTGAGAAAATAAATCTTTAAATCCCAGTATAGGAAAAGTCATCCTTTCTGGTAGACAAAAGCTTGATAAACAGAGAACCAGTAGCATCAAATATATTACAGGGTTGAGCTGAGGCTGCTCAACAATTTATTACAGACTCGCCAATATATTATATATGGGCCGTTGTGACACGGGGGTGGGGTGACATGCTACTAGCTCGAGGAAAAAGTGGTGGAGGATAACTTGAGTTCTACTGGCAGTACATCGAGCGTCGAGGTGAGGCTCGATGAATTTATTCGGGATTGCGGAAGCGGATAATACAATGACCAAGACAAGATCGCAGGGGACTGACTGGGACTCCTCTAGGCGTCGGACTCTCTATCAAACTCTTCATCCATGAGATCGCCTTCATCAGCATCTGGCCAAATCAACAAGCCAGGTGAGTACTTGAAAGTACTCGCAAGACAGTTCGGACAAAAGATATAATCAATGAATGCATGAATGCGTCATGAACAAAGTATGATACTCAAATAACAACGGTAATATTGCAGAACTTGATGTATCAAAATTTAATAACTGAAAACCGATCGGGTGTCTAGAGCGACGCCTCGAAAGGTAAATAAATAAAAATGCATGCCGCAGTCGGGCGTCTTAGCGGCACCACATAAAGGGCTTTAAAAGAAATGCCACAGTCGAACGTCTGGGCGACATCACATAAAGGGCTTTAAAAGAAATGCCACAGTCGGACGTCTGGGCGACATCACATAAAGGACTTTAAAAGAAATGCCACAGTCAGACGTCTGGGCGACATCACATTAAAGGGCTTTAAAAGAAATACCACCGTTGGATGTCTGAGCGACATCACATACAGGGCTTTAAAAGAAATACCACCGTCGGATGTCTGAGCGACATCACAGACAGGGCTTTAAAAGAAATACCACCGTCGGACGTTTGAGCGGCATCACAGACAGGGCTTTAAAAGAAATACCACCGTCGGTCGTCCGAGCAACATCACAGACAGGGCTTTAAAAGAAATACCACCGTCGGACGTCTGAGCGACATCACAGATAGGGCTTTAACAAAAACAAATAACAGGTATGCCACCGTCGGACGTCTGAGCGACATCACAGACAGGGCCTTGTAATAAATGTAAATAAGAAGATTAGTCCATCCACAAGAATAATCTTTAATCGGATTTATTACACATAAATCCCACCGGAGTTTTTGTCACTGAGGCTGAATACCTGACAAGATAAGATAATTATAGCACTTGAACAAAGTACAAGATAATTTAAAGATTGAGACTCTGTAGATTTTGGAAGAACTGAACACAGCCAACGGATTTCCGTAGTCACGAAGGACTAGTTCCGTTTATGGTATTTCAGTAGAAACACATTTAACTAGTACACACCCATTTCACCTCACGATGCCAGGAATCACCCTGGATAACGTCCAAGAAAAACTTTGAGACGGGGAGGCCACAACCTCGAATAGCATGGGATCAAATTTCTATACGCACGCTCTAAGGGGTGCCCCCCTCTCGGTCCCAACCGGAAACACCCATGCCCCCTGACCGGATGACGGGCTTTAATCCAGGGCCATGGAACCCTCATCCCGGCCTCTCCACTTGGTGTGTACCAGGAAAACGATTTGCAACTTACTATGCCATATTCTTTTCCAAAAACATGTGACAGTATAGGATGGAATGAATGGGAATGTGAATCGAGTCATGACGACACGGAAGTCAAATAATCTGGCATAAGACTGATATGTCACAACATTGCCATCTTACCCATCCTCCTACCAACACATGGCTTTGCAAATATGTATCCAACAACATAATGCTTTTCCGAAACCTACTTTCCGATTATGTGCATGAGATATATCATGCAAAGTGATGTTCATAAACATGCCATGACTACACTAAAATGCAAACATGCAACTGCACTCATCATATCAAGAGTTCAAACATGCTTGCCTGGTTCGGAGTAGTCGGAGTCTAACTGTGCGAAGTTTGCAGCTCCGTCACCTCCTCCGGTATCTACGATATAAGAAAAAAAATACGTACGCAACGTAAATACCGTGAATGTACAGAAAAGTGTTCCAAATATTTTTCAAATAAATATGATAAAAAACTTGACAAAAATCTAAAGAGATCAGAAAAAGAATTAATCAAAAATACTTTTCTGATCAAAAGTTATAAGAGTTTTGGTCCAAGGACCCATCTGTAATGAAACAGAAAGTTTCCAGGGGGCTATGCAGAGGAATCCAGAAAAACGGTTCACAGAGGAAGCGTATTTGCCAGAGTACGCCTTCTGCAAACGATTTAAAAAAAACAAAAGAGAGGTTGATGGGCGGGTCCCACCCGCCAGGTTTGAAAGTTCAAACAGGGGAGTCGGGGCTTGTCGGTGCCCGAGAGCCGCGGTGGTCGCCGGCGGCGATCCACGGCAAGGCAGGGAGATCGGAGTGTACCTCCGTGATCAGGGCGCCATTCCGCGTCTGTGGGAGGTGGTGGTGGTCGCCGGCGAGTACCACGTCGGCGGTGATGCTTGCTCCGGCGGACGGTGATTCGGGAGGTCGTGGATTTCGCCGGAGAGAGCTGCGGAGGTGGAGTTTGTGAGGGGGTTAGACTCGCGATAGTATGAGGAGGTATCCGATGAGGATAGGGCGCCGGAGATGGCCTTACCGGAGTGAATCATGGTGGGGGCCGAGGCGGAACGGAGTGATCGGAGTCGGGGAAGGAGAGCTCCTCGTGGCTCGTTCAGTGGCTGTGCGGGGTCTGATGAGGTAGAGGAGGTGTGCTGGGGCCGAGAGCAGGCTCGGGGTGCTATATATAGCCACCCTGAGGCAGTTGCCGAGAACGGGATTTTCCGGCGAGGTGATTAGTTCCGTTTTGGTGCTAACCGCGTCGGGATTTGGGGGTTTAGGGGGAGCTCGACGGAATGGGGCAGCGTGGGCCCATCAGCGGCAGGGAGCGCGCTCTCTGTGTGCCGCGCCACAGCGACGGTGCTGCATGCGTGCGCTAGCAAGGAGGTGGCCGTGCAGAGCCACCAGGACGCTTGGGCGGCGCCGAACGGCGTTGTGCCGCCGTTCTGCTTCCTGTCGGCCGCTACAGCGCTGCGGCCGCCGCAAGACATGCCGGCGCAGGCGGGCCAGGGTGCCACCGACGCCAGGAAGGTGCCAAGCGCGCGTGTGAGGCTCCGGACAGGCAAGCCTGGCCGTGAGCTACGTGCCAAGCGCACTGTGAGCTCGTGACTGAAGTTACTGATGAAGATCGACACTGAACTTCTGAATTTAACTGAATATGACTAGAACAGTGCATGAAAGGTGTTCGACAGAATGATCCAGGCATGTAGGGATTTTTCCTTGGGCTGGTTTTTGGTGGAGGGGCCTCTCATTGCATCTAGAGGCTGCCTGAATATTTGTTGAATTTTTGGAGAGGTGTAGATATGAATTTCACCAAATTTGGCAAATCTGGTCCAAACTTGCAGTGAGTGCAATTTGAAATATTTGAACAGAAGAAGAGTGGATCAAGATGGTTCTGTGTTGTGGGTACAAAGGGCTATCCAGGGGTGTTGAGTTGAGGTCAAAAATCAAAAGCATTAGGGCACTTGCTTTGCAATCTACCTAGGCTCAAAAGGATAGACAGATTTATTTTGGGAGGAGAAATAGTTGGAATAAAATCCAAAAATGGATTTTATTTGTTTGGACAGAATGTTAGGGTTGAACTATAGTGGGAGGAGAGGTTTTGGGAAAATTTTACCATGGGTGGCATGGTAAAATTTAGAATGGATCAAAACCAAATAAAAGCCCAAAACAAAAAGGGTTTTCTTTTTTTTAAAGAAACAAAATCCAGGAAAAGGATTTTTGAGAGGGCAAACTTAGAGGATGGTTTTTAGGAAGGGTTTAAATGACCTCCTTTCAAACCAAGGAAAGCTCTTTTGAAAAACAAACCACCAAAATTTTTGGAGTGTCACAGCACCTACCCCCTTAGGAAAAATCTCGTCCCCAAGATTTTAGCTGATCCTTAAACAGGTGTGGGTGCTCTGTCCGAAGAAAATCCTCGCTCTCCCAAGTTGCTTCATTCTCGGTGTGATTACTCCATTGAACTCTGAAAAACTGAATGGTTTTCTGTCGGGTCCTCCTCTCAGACTCTTCTAATATTTTTATCGGGTGCTCCCGGTAAGTGAGGTCTGGTTGCACGCCAATATACTCATGTGAAACTTGCTTCTCTGGGTTGCTTATGTATTTTCTCAACTATGAGATGTGAAATACGTTGTATATACCGGATAAGTCTCCGGGTAGGTCCAGCTGGTATGCTACCTTGCCTCGTCGGGCCATTATATGAAATGGTCCGATGAATCTTGGTGCTAGTTTCCCCTTAATCTTGAATCGTTGCAGACCCTTCATAGGAGAAACTCTCAGGTATACCAATTCTCCGGGTTCAAAGCTGATTTCCCGATGTTTTCGGTCGTAATAACTCTTTTGCCGACTTTGAGCTGTTTTGAGTCGTTCTATAATTGTCTTAACTTTCTCCTCGGCCTCCTTGAGCATATCTGGGCCAAAGATATGGTTGTCTCCGGTCTCTGACCAATTTAGCGGGGTACGACATCTTCTCCCATACAGAGCTTCAAAGGGTGCCATTTGCAAGCTGGCTTGATAGCTGTTGTTGTATGCGAACTCTGCATATGGCAAACTTTCTTCCCAACTATTCCTGTAGGTGAGGACACAGGCTCTTAGCATGTCTTCTAGGATTTGGTTTACGCGTTCCATTTGTCCATCAGTCTGGGGATGGTATGCGCTACTAAAGGCTAGTTGGGTTCCCAGTGCCTGTTGTAGGTGATCCCAGAATGTAGAGACGAACTGTGTGCCTCTATCGGAGATGATAGTCTTAGGGACTCCATGTAGGCAGACGATACGGGCAAGATAAAGTCTGGCTAGTCTCTGAGCGGTGTAAGTTGTTTTTACTGGAATAAAATGTGCCACCTTGGTTAATCTGTCGGTTATGACCCATATGGCATCGTTTCCGTGTTGTGACCGTGGCAGTCCAACGATAAAGTCCATTCCAATCTCGTCCCATTTCCACTCGGGTATCTTATTTGGATTTAACAGTCCGGCTGGTTTCTGGTGCTCGGTCTTGATACGTTGACAAGAGTCACAGCATGCAATGAACGTGGCTATATCTCTCTTCATACCGTGCCACCAAAAATTTTCCTGAAGGTCTTTGTACATTTTTGTCCCTCTAGGATGGATTGAATACGGAGCTGTGTGACTTTCAGTTAATATCTGCTGTTTGAGGTCCTTGACATTTGGTACGCATAGCCTTTCTCTGTACCACAATATTCCTTGCTCATCTATGTTGAATTCTGAGGCTCTTCCCACACTCACTTTTCTTTTTATGCCCTCAATGCTGGGGTGTCCGTGCTGGGCTTCCTTGATACTTTCCATTAGGGTAGGCTATAGTTCTATATTCGAGTCACTGCCTTCGGTAACCATTATTAGATTGAGTCGGGCAAATTCTTGTTGAAATTCTGGCCTCAATTTTGGTATATTGTCGTCGTCCGTGCTGGGATTTCGACTAAGTGCATCTGCCACAACATTTGCTTTTCCGGGATGGTAGTGGATTCCAACATCATAATCCTTCACCAACTCTAACCAGCGTCGTTGCCGTAAATTTAACTCTGGCTGTGTGAAAATATACTTAAGACTCTTATGGTCTGTGTATATCTCACAACGATTCCCAAGTAGGATGTGTCTCCATTCCTTAAGTGCATGGATGACTGCTGCTAATTCCAGGTCATGGGTGGGGTAATTTTCCTCATGCTTGCGTAGTTGTCTAGAGACATACGCAACTACCTTGCCTTCTTGCATCAATACGCATCCGAGGCCTTTCCGGGATGCGTCACAATATACCTAATTTTTTTTTGTATATCTGGCACAATTAGTACTGGTGCCGTTGTTAATTTTCTTTTTAGCTCTTGGAAGCTTTTCTCACATGCTTCTGTCCATTCAAATTTCTTGCCTTTCTTGAGCAATTGTGTCATGGGCTTGGCTATAGTGGAGAATCCTTCAATAAATCTCCGATAATAGCCTGCCATTCCCAAGAAACTCCGTACGTCTATTACGTTAGCTGGCGGTTTCCAGCCAAGTACGGCCTTGACTTTTTCCGGATCTACTGCAATACCTTGTTGGGTTAGCACGTGGCCCAGAAAACCCACCTGCCTTAGCCAAAATTCACATTTGCTGAACTTGGCGTACAGTTGATTTCCTGAGTTCTCCGAGTACAATCCTGAGATGTTCGGCGTGCTCTTCTAGTGTTTTGGAATATATCAGAATATCATCGATGAACACCACAACAAACTTGTCCATATACTTCATAAACACTTTTTTCATGAGGTGAACAAAATATGCGGGGGCGTTGGTTAGCCCAAATGGCATTACGGTGAACTCATACAGCCCATATCTAGAGGTGAATGCGGTCTTGGGAATATCTTCTGTTCGTACTTTTAATTGGTGGTATCCTGATCTCAAATCAATTTTTGAGAAGATTTTGGCCTGTGCGAGCTGATCGAACAAATCATTTATTCGGGGCATTGGGTATTTGTTCTTGATTGTGACCATGTTGAGAGCTCGATAATCAATACACGATCTCATTGTTCCATCCTTCTTCTTGGCAAATAAAATTGGAGAACCCCAAGGTGAGGAGCTGGCTCGAATGTATCCTTTCTCCAATAATTCTTTTATTTGCTTCTTCAACTCTACCAATTCAGATGGTGCCATTCTGTAAGGTTTCTTGTAAATAGGAGTGGTTCCGGGTGCTAGCTCAATGCTGAATTCTATCTCTCGTTCTGGTGGCATGCCTGGTAGTTCTTCTGGAAATACATCTGGAAATTCACATACCACTAGAACCTTGTTCATCTCAGAAACGTCCACCTTGTTTAATCTAGGTTGCTGAGGTATTTGTCTCTCTTTGGCTGAAACTTTTATTTTCTTCCCTTGATGGTGGGTGAGAATCACGGTACGGTTGAAGCAGTCAATAAAACCTTTGTTGGTGGTCAACCAATCCATTCCTAGGATGACATACAGTCCTTTGCTTTCCAGTACAATAAGGTTGGCGTAAAATTTCAATCCTTCAAATTCAATAACCACACCTTGACAGTAACTCTGGGTCACTTGCTTAATCCCAGGGGACTTGACGATCATTGATTTTTCCAAGGGAAGCATCGAAAAATTATTTTGCAAAGCATAACTTTTCGAAACGAATGAGTGAGAAGCTCCAGAATCAAACAAAACCATGGCAGGTATTGTGTTGACGGGGTACGTACCGAGTACGATATCTGGGGCGTTCTGTGCTTCCTCTCGGGTCACGTGGTTCAAGTGACCTTTCCGGTGGTTGTTGTTGGGGTTGAAATTGCTTCGCTTTGGTGCCAAATTATTTCCACCATTATTGAGCCTCGGGTTTGAGTTCCTTGGCTTGGGACACTGCTTGGCATAGTGCCCTTCTTCTCCACAAGCATAACAGGTAACGCCTGGGCGATAGGTGAACTCCTTGTCTCTTGCATGGAAATTCTTGGTTGGACGTGAATTATTTGTCGGGGTTTTGTGTGAATCCCCCTTCTGAAATTCCTTCTTGCTTCTGTGATTGCGAGTAAAAGTAGTCTGGTCCCTTTTTCGTTTGCAGAAATCTTCCAGGCTATGTTGCTCATTTTCCAGGGTAATGGCCTTATCCACCAGTGTTTTAAAATCTGGAAAGGTGTGCACAACTAGCTGGCACTTAAGGGCGGGTGCCAGGCCTTCCAAGAATTTTTCCATCTTCTTGCTCTCAGTCATGCGTTCTTCATTGGCGTAGCGAGACAGCAGAGTGAATTGGCTATTGTATTCTGACACTGTCATGGCTCTTTGCTTGAGTTCATCAAATTCCTTCTTCTTGATTTTCATGACGCTCTTAGGAATATGTGCCCCACGAAAACCTTCTTTGAAATTTTTTCAGGTGATTTCATTTTTGTTGGGGTGCATGTGCAGGAAGTTTTCCCACCACGATGCAGCTGCACCTGTGAGATAATGTGGTGCATACAGTACTTTTTCACGATCTGAACACTGTGCGATAATTAATTTTCTCTCCATGTCTCGAAGCCAGTCCTCGGCCTCAAGAGGCTTGTCAGTATGAGAAAATGTTCGAGGACGCGTCTTTTGTAACTCAGATAATTTGGATTGCAGTTGATACTGACCACGGTTACTTCCCATATTGATGAATTGGTTCATCATTTCCTGGTGTTGCTGCTGACTCTGTTCATACAAACGACAAACTTGTGTAAAAGTTGTTTCACTGTCCTGTTGACTTGTCTAACCCTGAGTGAAATTCTGGTTCTGTGGTGTGCCATAATTTTCTTCTGGCTGAGTTGGCATGGAGCGCGTCCAAGGACGAGACATCTTTCACTCTGGGGATATATTTTTGTGAACTCGTAAGACAAGAAAGAGAGTCGCAAAAGTCAATAAAATCACACCCAAAGGACATTTTTAATCTCAAAGGTATTTGGAAACACACGATTGCGCGCGGAGAAGGACTAGTGCATATCTTACACGCGGTCATAATTATACATTACATCACTCAGGATATGCGTACATAATCCTGACATGTTATTTAAACTAGTGCACTCCTCCAGATCCTACATGATGCGCAAACAGGCTACTTCTCACAACTTAAGAACATAAAAACATATTACACAAGTTGATACATCGCATGGCGTCTATGCGTACTTAGTCGGAGATGGTGAGGATCTCCCTTGGCCTGCCGAGGGTGAGACGCAGAGACACTGGGGAATCAACCTCCTCCTCGCTAATAGGTTCCAGACGAGAAACGTTGTGCTGAGCTGATGGAGCAGGTGCCGCAGGCGGAATGACACGAATACGAGTGGGTAGAATAGGTGGGGTAGCACGTATGGGTGTGGGTGCAACAAGTGGTGCGGAGCGGACGGGAGTGGGTGCAATAGCCTGGTTAAATTCCTCTGTGGTAGGCAGACGACGAGCAGAGGCGAGTATGGTGGGTGAGTGAGAGGCTGTGGATGACAGAAAAGTCAGTGGTGGAGCGGTGTGCAGGAGTTCCCTCCTGTTAGCAGCACAGCCATGAACTGAGTCCATGCGTGCAGCTACAATGTCATCCACCATGCAGTCGAATGCTGCCTCCAGGGCTCGGAGGTACTAGACAAGCATCTCAAAGGCCTCGTCTCACTCTCCTCTGGGGCAAGAGAAGGAGTAGTGACAGGTGTAAGGCACATGGCATGGAAGGTAGCGGTAGCGACGGGTCTTCATTGCAGGAAGAACATCCCGAAGATGTGCTATCATCTCGCGGGCAGCCATCTGCATAGCATGCCTTTCTGTAGGCATGGCTCTCCCCATGAATCGGAGACGGCGTATTTCAGCATGGCCTCCCCTGAATTGCACCGCGGCCTGGTGCATAGTCAGACTACCACTGATCTTGTGTGGATAAAGCATGAAGACTGGGCGCACGGATGGCCCCATCGCGACCTAAACGATGAAGGAGAGGAGTTTGATGAACCCCTCAGGCACGTTGGCGAACATCTGAGACTCGCAGTCGTTGCCGGCCATCTACAAAAGTAGGCAAAAATTCTGAGTGGTCAGATCATAAATTTTATGCTGACTGTCAGAAAATGACTACATTTGTAAAAACATGAATAACTCTATCCTGCTAATAACCAATTAGTGATCGCACCTAGTGGCTTCCTACAATCAGCTTGGCTCTGGTTACCAAGTCTGTCATGACTGGTTTTTTAATAAAAATGTTTATTGAGAAAACAAATCTTTAAATCCCAGTATAGGAAAAGTCATCCTTTCTGGTAGACAAAAGCTTGATAAACAGAGAACCAGTAGCATCAAATATATTACAGGGTTGAGCTGAGGCTGCTCAACAATTTATTACAGACTCGCCAATATATTACATATGGGCGGTTGTGACACGGGGGTGGGGTGACATGCTACTAGCTCGAGGAAAAAGTGGTGGAGGATAACTTGACTTCTACTGGCAGTACATCGAGTGTCGAGGTGAGGCTCGATGAATTTATTCGGGATTGCGGAAGCGGATAATACAATTACCAAGACAATATTGCACGGGACTGACTGGGACTCCTCTAGGCGTCAGACTGGCTATCAAACTCTTCATCCATGAGATCGCCTTCATCAGCATCTGGCCAAATCAACAAGCCAGGTGAGTACTTGAAAGTACTTGCAAGACAGTTCGGACAAAAGATATAATCAATGAATGCATGAATGCATCATGAACAAAGTATGATACTCAAATAACAACAGTAATATTGCAGAACTTGATGTATCAAAATTTAATAACTGAAAACCGATCAGGTGTCTAGAGCGACGCCTCGAAAGGTAAATAAATAAAAATGCATGCCGCAGTCGGGCGTCTTAGCGGCAGCACATAAAGGGCTTTAAAAGAAATGCCACAGTCGGACGTCTGGGCGACATCACATAAAGGGCTTTAAAAGAAATGCCACAGTCGGACGTCTGGGCGACATCACATACAGGGCTTTAAAAGAAATGCCACAGTCGGACGTCTGGGCGACATCACATTAAAGGGGTTTAAAAGAAATACCACCGTCGGACGTCTGAGCGACATCACAGACAGGGCTTTAAAAGAAATACCACCATCGGACGTCTGAGCGACATCACAGACAGGGCTTTAAAAGAAATACCACCGTCGGACGTCTGAGCGATATCACAGACAGGGCTTTAACGAAAACAAATAACAGGTATGCCACCGTCAGACGTCTGAGCGACATTACAGACAGGGCCTTGTAATAAATGTAAATAACGAGATTAGT
>NC_041389.1:517189245-517217768 GCF_002162155.2 Triticum dicoccoides
TCACAGACAGGGCTTTAAAAGAAATACCACCGTCGGACATCTGAGCGACATCACAGACAGGGCTTTAAAAGAAATACCACCGTCGGACGTCTGAGCGATATCACAGACAGGGCTTTAACGAAAACAAATAACAGGTATGCCACCGTCAGACGTCTGAGCGACATTACAGACAGGGCCTTGTAATAAATGTAAATAACGAGATTAGTCCATCCA
This sequence comes from Triticum dicoccoides, assembly GCF_002162155.2. NCBI lineage: Eukaryota > Viridiplantae > Streptophyta > Magnoliopsida > Poales > Poaceae > Triticum > Triticum dicoccoides. Next base: position 517,189,459 of record NC_041389.1, read on the forward strand.
CAAGAATAATCTTTAACCGGATTTATTACACAGAAATCCCACCGGAGTTTTTGTCACTAAGGCTTAATACCTGACAAGATAAGATAATTATAGCACTTGAACAAAGTACAAGATAATTGAAAGATTGCGACTCTGTAGATTTTGGAAGAACTGAACACAGCCAACGGATTTCCGTAGTCACGAAGGACTAGTTCCGTTTACGGTATTTCAGTAGAAACACATTTAACTAGTACACACCCATTTCACCTCATGATGCCAGGAATCACCCTGGACAACGTCCAAGAAAAACTTTGAGACGGGGAGGCCACAACCTCGAATAGCATGGGATCAAATTTCTATACGCGCGCTCTAAGGAGTGCCCCCCTCTCGGTCCCAACCGGAAACACCCGTGCCCCCTGACCGGATGACGGGCCTTAATCCAGGGCCATGGAACCCTCATCCCGGCCTCTCCACTTGGTGTGTACCAGGAAAACGATTTGCAACTTACTATGCCATATTCCTTTCGGAAAACATGTGACATATAGGATGGAATGAATGGGAATGTGAATCGAGTCATGACGACACGGAAGTCAAATAATCTGGCATAAGACTGGCATGTCACAACATTGCCATCTTACCCATCCTCCTACCAACACATGGCTTTGCAAATATGTATCCAACAACATAATGCTTTTCCGAAACCTACTTTCCGATTATGTGCATGACATATATCATGCAAAGTGATGTTCACAAACATGCCATGACTACACTAAAATGCAAACATGCAACTGCACTCATCATATCAAGAGTTCAAACATGCTTGCCTGGTTCGGAGTAGTCGGAGTCTAACTGTGCGAAGTGTGCAGCTCCGTCACCTCCTCCGGTATCTACGGTATAAGAAAAAAATACATACGCAACGTAAATACCGTGAGTGTACAGAAAAGTGTTCCAAATATTTTTCAAATAAATATGCTAAAAAACTAGACAAAAATCTAAAGAGAACAGAAAAAGAATTAATCAAAAATACTTTTCTGATCAAAAGTTATAAGAGTTTTGGTCCAAGGACCCATCTGTAATGAAACAGAAAGTTTCCAGGGGGCTATGCAGAAGAATCCAGAAAAACGGTTCAGAGAGGAAGCGTATTTGCCAGAGTACGCCTTCTGCAAAAGATTTAAAAAAACAAAAGAGAGGCTGACGGGCGGGTCCCACCCGTCAGGTTTGAATGTTCAAACAGGGGAGTCGGGGCTTGTCGGCGCCCGAGAGCCGCGGTGGTCGCCGGCGGCGATCCACGGCAAGGCAGGGAGATCGGAGTGTACCTCCGTGATCAGGGCGCCATTCCGCGTCTGTGGGAGGTGGTCGTGGTCGCCGGCGAGTACCACGTCGGCGGCGATGCTTGCTCCGGCGGACGGTGATTCGGGAGGTCGTGGATTTCGCCGGAGAGAGCTGCGGAGGTGGAATTGGTGAGGGGGTTAGACTCGCGATAGTATGAGGAGGTATCCGATGAGGATAGGGCGCCGGAGATGGCCTTACCGGAGTGAATCACAGTGGGGGCTGAGGCGGAACGGAGTGGCCGGAGTCGGGGAAGGAGAGCTCCTCGTGGCTCGTTCAGTGGCTGTGCGGGGTCTGATGAGGTAGAGGAGGTGTGCCGGGGGCGAGAGCAGGCTCGGGGTGCTATATATAGCCGCCCTGAGGCGGTTGCCGAGAACGGGGTTTTCCGGCGAGGTGATTATGGCGGCGCTGCGGTTGCATGGGAGGTTTCAGAGGCTGAACATCGTAATGGGTGTTCCATGGTTCCGTTTTGGTGCTAACCGCGTCGGGATTTGGGGGTTTAGGGGGAGCTCGACAGAACGGGGCGGCGCGGGCCCATCGGCGGCAGGGAGCGCGCTCTGTGCGTGCCGTGCCACGGCGACGGTGCTGCATGCGTGCGCTGGCAAGGAGGTGTCCACGCGGAGCCACCAGGACGCTTGGGCGGCGCCGAATGGCGTTGTGCCGCCGTTCTGCTTCCTGTCGGCCGCTACGGCGCTGCGGCCGCTGCAAGACACGCCGGCGCAGGTGGGCCAGGGCGCCACCGACGCCAGGAAGGCGCCAAGCGCGCGTGTGAGGCTCCGGATAAGCAAGCCTGGCCGTGAGCTACGTGCCAAGCGCACTGTGAGCTCGTGACTGAAGTTACTGACGAAGATCGACACTGAACTTCTGAATTTAACTGAATATGACTAGAACAGTGCATGCAAGGTGTTCGACAGAATGATCCAGGCATGTAGGAATTTTTCCTTGGGCTGGTTTTTGGTGGAGGGGCCTCTCATTGCATCTAGAGGCTGCCTGAATATTTGTGGAATTTTTGGAGAGGTGTAGATATGAATTTCACCAAATTTGGCAAATCTGGTCCAAACTTGCAGTGAGTGCAATTTGAAATATTTGAACAGAAGAAGAGTGGATCAAGATGGTTCTTGGTTGTGGGTACAAAGGGCTATCCAGGGGTGTTGAGTTGAGGTCAAAAATCAAAAGCATTAGGGCACTTGCTTTGCAATCTACCTAGGCTCAAAAGGATAGACAGATTTATTTTGGGAGGAGAAATAGTTGGAATAAAATCCAAAAATGGATTTTATTTGTTTGGACAGAATGTTAGGGTTGAACTATAGTGGGAGGAGAGGTTTTGGGAAAATTTTACCATGGGTGGCATGGTAAAATTTAGAATGGATCAAAACCAAATAAAAGCCCAAAACAAAAAGGGTTTTCTTTTTTTTTAAAGAAACCAAATCCAGGAACAGGATTTTTGAGAGGGCAAACTTAGAGGATGGTTTTAGGAAGGGTTTAAATGACCTCCTTTCAAACCAAGCAAAGCTCTTTTGAAAAACAAACCACCAAAAATTTTGGAGTGTCACATCCTGTTTTTCAGTACCTATTCCATTCATGATAACATGTTTTCAAATTCAAGTATTGTCATTCTACTCTATCGCAATGCCATCTGCTTAATTTGGACATCATGCTTCTGAATATCTTATGCATTGTTATTCATCAGTATGTACTTCATCTGTCTGCCATACCATGTTTTTTTACATTGAAGTGTTGTTCTAGTGCTCTGTTGCAATGCCATCTTATTTTCCCAATCATACACGTGTATGTTGCCTTAGTTATTTCTGTACGTATTCCGCTAGCATACAGTTTTACATTCAACTAGTGTTTTTTTGCTGTGTTGTCCTGTCATATCCCTAGCTCTTACACCATACTCCCTCCGTCCGGATTACATGTTGCTGAAATGGATAAAAAACGATGTATCTAGAACTGAAATACACCTAGACCCATCCATTTTTTTCCGGATGGAGGGAATACATGTCAATATGTCATGCCTTTCTATTCTTCAGTACCTATTCAATCTCTCTGCTATGGCATGTTTTATAATTAAAGCACCATTCTTCTATACAAGGCATGCAAGGGGAAGACGACTATGTTAGAATCTGAAGGGTTACAAACAAGGCCTTTGCAAAAGATCCAAACGTCAGGAGATAATAAACCAACTCCAGTTTTTTTAGATATTGCTCCAGCACAGAGAAACCCAACTCCTACTGATAATAAGTAGATTCCAGTGGCCAAAGAACTAGTCCGCTCCAGTCCAGCAAAAATATGTCAACTCAATTCTAAGAAGCGTGTGCGTATCCTTGCATCATGAAATTTTATAGCATGCTGATCATATTTTCTACATGTTTCTTACCCATCTCTCTTTTAGAAAATAAGCTTAACAGATAGAAGAATTTCTGCAATGGTATCGTTTATGAGGAAAGATTCTTGCAGGAATTCTCTGTGCTCCAATGTAGATGTAAGTACCTGTTGTATCTCACTATATTTTTACATCAGCATGTATTTTGTTAATCGGCGTGAATCCAACCTTGATCTAATCTAAATTTAGTTGTAGCAAAATGTATGATTAAAGGCCACAATGTTGATTTTTGTAAGGAAAACTGCCTGGTAGTTTTGCATCCTGAGCTGCATGAGTGTACTATCTCATATCAGTGGGTTTGAATACTTTGGTTCTGCAGTGGGATTTTCAGTGTTTTTTTTACTATGTTGTCCTGTCGTATCCCTAGCTCTTACATCATACTCCCTCCGTCCGGATTAAATTTCGCAGAAATGGATAAAACTGGATGTATCTAGAATGAAAATACGCCTAGACCCGTCCATTTATTTCTGGATGGAGGGAATACATGTCAATATGTCATGCCTTTCTATTCTTCGATACCTATTCCATCTCTGATGTAGCATGTTTTATAACTGAATCACCATTCTTCTATATAAGGCATGCAAGGGGAAGATGGCTATGTTAGAATCTGAAGGGTTATAAACAAGGTCTTTGCAAAAGATCCAGACGCCAGGAGATAATAAACCAACTCCATTTTTCATAGATACTGCTCCAGCACAGAGAAACCCAACTCCCACTGATAATAAGCAGATTCCAGTGGCCAAAGAACTAGTCCGCTCCAGTCCAGCAAAAGAATGTCAACTCCATTCTAAGAAGCATGTGCGTATCCTCGCATCATGAAATTTTATAGCATTCTGATCATATTTTCTACATGTTTCTTACCCATCTCTCTTTTAGAAAATAAGGTTAAACGATAGAAGACTTCCACCATTGGGATCGTATTCGAGGAAAATATCTTGCGGGAATTCTCTGTGCTCCCATGCTGATGTAAGTACATGTTGTATATCACTATATTTTTACATCAACATGTATTTTGTTAATCGGCGTGAATCTAACCTTTATCTGATCTAAAATTAGTTGTAGCAAAATGTTAAAGGCGCCAATGTTGATTTTTGTAAGGAAAACTGCCTGGTAGTTTTGCATACTGAGCTGCATGAATGTACTATCTCATATCACGCACATTACTGAATTGTAGTGCTTCTGTGGTTGCCCATTCATTCATTGTGTCAATGTTGCTTTCGTGCTACCTTACCTGGCTGATGATAGTTGTGCCATATTGTGTTAATTTGGTGTAGGCTAGTTACCCAAACATTCGTTGTGTCAATGTTGCTTTCCTATTACCTGACTTGGCCAATGATAGCAATGCTAGTGTGTTAATTTTGTGCAGGCTGCTGATGATAAGAAGACAAACTCTGAAAACAGCAAGGCAACCCCATTGTTTCTTTCCAGTAAATCTAGGCCAGGTAATATGGCAATAACTCATGATTAATCTGTTTGGTTCCCGTCCTAATTTATGTTATGATGTAGTGGTCGAGACACTCTCCACTATCAATAATACAAGCCTGCTAAAATCGCCATCTGAATCTGTTCAGTATCCTCTGTCTCGAATGCAACGGAATAAATGTATGTTTGTGAACCAATTAATGGCTGAATCAATGATGGAAATGGTGGATGAATCAGAGGTGCAGAGTCGTGCGATACAACAACTGATCAATGTTTCCAGAGACAGTGTAGCAAAGCAGAAAGAACTTGCCCACATGCTTATGGGCGTCATCTGTGCTGAGGTTGCAGATTGTGATGTTGTAGATGGTTAGGTTCTGCTCATTTATTTGCACTGGCATCAATCTTTGATTGCCTAGTGGATGTAATTTCCTGTAATATATGCTGGATGTGCAACGTTATTCCCTGTATGCCGTACCTTTGCTTGATCGGTTTTGGTCCTGTGCATAATTGCTCGTCGTAATGGGCTCAAATTATCTAATTTGGCCTAAAGACATGTACGAACTTTAGTGGGCCCATTAAGTTAATGGGCCGTTACTAGGCCGAAAGTTAATGGTCGGCCCTCTTACCTGTCGGGTCGTTAACAGGCCGACATCGAAGCGGGCAACAGGTGGCCCCAATTTATTTCACGGGCCGTTAACAGGCCGTTACTAAGTTTGGGCTACATATGGCCCAACTATACTATAGGCCTTTAGCAGGCCGAAAGAGACAGCGGGCTTGTACTGGACCATGAAGACCATGGGCCGCTAAGAGGCTGAAAGTCAGGTCATATTGTAAATGGCCCAACTGTGTTGTGGTCCTTTAGCTGGCCGAAAGAGAAACCGGGCTGGTATTGGACCATGAAGGGCATGGTCCGTTAAAAGGCCAAAACTAAGGTCTGACTGCAAATGGCCCAACTCATTTATGGTCCGTTAATAGGCCGAAAGGCACACAGGGCCAGGAATTGGCCCACCACTTAAATGGGTCGCTAAAAGTCCAAAACTCAGGTCCGACTACAAATGGCCCAACTGATTTATGGGCCGTCAACAGGCTGAAAGTGACACCAGGCCAGAAATTGGCCCAACACTTAAATGGGCCGCTAAAAGGCTGAAACTCAGGTCCGACAGCAAATGGCCCATCAGATTTATGGGCCGTCAACAGGCTGAAAGACACACCGGGCCAGAAATTAGCCCAACATTTAAATGGGTCGCCAAAAGGCCGAAAGATGTACATCCTGAAAATTGGCCCATCCATTAAATGGGCCGTTAACAGGCCGAAATCTCATCAGGCCGATATTGAGCCCAAATATATAGCGGGCTGTTAACGGGCTCGAACTGACGATGGGCTGCAATGGTGTCAAATCTTTAACGGGTCGTGGACGGGCCGAATTGGCACATCTCGTATGGGTCGTGGGCTTAAATGGACCATACACAAGTAGGCCTTATATGGGCTGGCCTGCTAATTTTTACTGGGCCGGCCTTTTCACAGGAATGGGCCTCTGTTGGGCTATGCCACGTGTCGACGTATCATAGGTGCCTTCCGTCCAATGAGTGGATGACATCTATCCCAACGATGAACCGACACGTGTTTCCTCCATCCAATGATGATTTTACACATGGAAAATCCCCATTGGTCGGGGCTGTTAACGGGTTATCGGATTCAAAACCCGACCCAATAGCTTAACGGCGTTCCGTTACGGTGGATGCCACGTGTCGGTCACCCTTGACGAAAGCACTTCTGTGACGCACGATTTATCATCATGGAAGTGGACACTTCCGTGATGATAATTTTGGTAATGTCATGGAACACTTCTACGACAGCACATGTATGACTATCTTGATTCTATCATAAATTTGTCATGGATGTACATGCATGGCAAAAAACGCGACCTACTGTGACAAACACGTATCATCACGGAAGTGTATTTTTTTGTAGTGGACTTGTGTTTCATTAAGTAGATATACCCATATCTGCTCAAATCATCTGTGAAGGTCAGAAAATAACGATACCCACCACGAGCCTTAACAATCATCAGACTGCATACATCGGTATGTATTATTTCCAATAAGTCATTAGCTCGTTCCATTGTTCCGAAAAACGAAGTTTTAGTCGTCTTGCCCATAAGGCACGGTTCGCAAGTATTAAATGGTTCATAATCAAGTGATTCCTAAAGTCCATCTTTGTGGAGTTTCTTCATGTGCTTTACACCGATATGACCCAAATGGCAGTGCCACAAATAAGTTGCACTATCATTATCAACTTTGTATCTTTTGGCATCAATACTATGAAAATGTGTATCATTACAATCGAGATTCAATAAGCCATTCAACATTGGGTGTATGACCATAGAAGGTTTTATTCATGTAAATAGAATAACAATTATTCTCTGTCTTAAATGAATAACTGTATTGCAATAAACATGATCTACTCATATTCATGCTCAACGCAAACACAAAAAACATTTATTTAGGTTCAACACTAATCCCAAAAGTATAAGGAGTGTGTAATGATGATCATATCAATTTCGGAACTACTTCCAACACACAACGTCACTTCACCCTCAACTAGTCTCTGTTTATTCTGTAACTCCTGTTTCGAGTTACTAATCTTAGCAACCGAAAAAGTATCGAATACCCAGGGGCTACTATGAACACCATCAAGGTACACATCAATATCATGTATATCAAATATACCTTTGTTCACTTTGCCATCCTTCTTATCCACCAAATATTTGGGGTAACTCCGCTTCCAGTGACCATTTCCTTTGCAGTAGAAGCACTTAGTTTCAGGCTTAGGTCCAGCTTTGGGCTTCTTCACAGGAGTGACAACTTGCTTGCCATTCGATTTGAATTTCCTTTCTTTCCCTTTGCCCTTTTCTTGAAACTAGTGGTCTTGTCAATCATCAACACTTGATGTTTTTTTCTTGATTTCTACATTCATCAATTTCAGCATCACGAAGAGCTCGGGAATTGTTTTCGTCATTCCTTGCATATTATAGTTCATCACGAAGTTCCAGTAACTTGGTGACGGTGACTAGAGAACTCTGTGAATCACTCCACTTGATTCAAGCGATTGTAGAACCCATACATTCTGAGTACATGCTCACTAGCTGAGCAGTTCTCCTCCATCTTTTAGGCGAAGTACTTGTCGGAGGTCTCATACCTCTTGACACGGGCATGAGTCTGAAATACCAATTTCATCTCTTGGAACATCTCATATGCTCCATGGCATTCAAAATGTTGTTGAAGTCCCGGTTCTAAGCCGTAAAGCATGGTGCACTAAAATATCAAGTAGTCATTGTATTGAGATAGCCAAATGTTCATAACGTCTGCTTCTGCTCCTGCAATAGGGTCTGTCACCTAGCAGTGCGTCAAGGACATAATCCTTTTGTGTAGCAATGAGGATAATCCTCAGATCACGGACCATGTCCGCATCATTGCTACTATAATCTTTCAACTTATATTTCTCTAGGAACATATCAAAAATAAAGGGAAGCTACAATGTGAGGTATGATACATCTCCGTCGTATCTACTTTTACAAACACTTTTGCCCTTGTTTTGGACTCTAACTTGCATGATTTGAATGGAACTGACCCGGACTGATGTTGTTTTCACCAGAACTACCATGGTGTTATTTTTATGCAGAAATAAAAGATCTCGGAATAACCTGAAAATCCACGGAGCAACTTTTTGGAATTAATAAAAAATATTGGCGAAAGAATCAACACCAGGGGGCACACACCCTGTCCACGGGGGTGGGGGGCGTGCCCCCTGCGTCGTGGGCCCCCTGAGGCTCCACCGAAGTCAACTCCAACTCCATATATTCACGTCCGGGGAGAAAAAAATCAGAGAGAAGGATTCATCGTGTTTTACGATACGGAGCCGCCGCCAAGCCCTAATCTCTCTCGGGAGGGCTGGTCTAGAGTCCGTTCGGGGCTCCGAAGAGGGAAATCCGTTGTCGTTGTCATCATCAACCTTCCTCCATCACCAATTTCATGATGCTCACTGCCGTGCGTGAGTAATTCCATCGTAGGCTTGCTGGACGGTGATGGGTTGGATGAGATTTACCATGTAATTAAGTTAGTTTTGTTAGGGTTTGATCCCTAGTATCCACTATGTTCTGAGATTGATGTTGCTATGACTTTGCTATGCTTAATGCTTGTCACTAGGGCCCGAGTGCCATGATTTCAGATCTGAACCTATTATGTTTTCATAAATATATGTGAGTTCTTGATCCTATCTTGCAAGTCTATCGTCACCTATTATGTCTTATGATCCATTAACCCCGAAGTGACAATAATCGGGATACTTACTGGTGATGACCGTAGTTTGAGGAGTTCATGTATTCACTAAGTGTTATTGCTTTGGTCTGGTACTCTATTAAAAGGAGGCCTTAATATCCCTTAGTTTCCAATAGGACCCCGCTGCCACGGGAGGGTAGGACAAAAGATGCCATACAAGTTCTTTTTCATAAGCACGTATAGCTATATTCGGAATACATGCCTACATTACATTGATGAACTGGAGCTAGTTTTGTGTCACCCTATGTTATAACTATTACATGAGGAATCACATCTGACATAATTATCCATCACTGGTCCAATGCCTACGAGCTTTTCACATATTGCTCTTTGATGTCTACTACACAACCTTGTTCTTGTAGACGTTGTTCGGCCTCAAAGTGCAGAGGTTTGTAGGACAGTAGCAAATTTCCCTCAAGTGGAATTATAAAAACAGCAAGGTAACTAATGATAAAAGTGAGCACAAACGGTATTGTAGTGCTAGGAAACAAGGAATAGGGTTCATACTTTCACTAGTGCATGTTCTCTCAACAATAATAACATAACTGGATCATATAACTATCCCTCAACATGCAACAAAGAGTCACTCCAAAGCCACTAATAGCAAATAAGAAACGGAGAGATTATGCTAGGGTACGAAACTACCTCAAAGTTATCCTTTCTGTTCTATCTATTCAAGAGTCTGTAGTAAAATAACATGAAGCTATTCTTTCCGTTCAATCTATCATAGAGTTCATACTAGAATAACACCTTAAGACACAAATCAACCAAAACCCTAATGTCACCTAGATACTCCATTTTCACCTCAAGTATCCGTGGGCATGATCATACAATATGCATCACACAATCTCAGATTCATCTATTCAACCAACACAAAGTACTTCAAAGAGTTCCCCAAAGTTTCTACCGAAGAGTCAAGACGAAAATGTGTGCCAACCCCTATGCATAGGTTCATGGGCGGAACCCGCAAGTTGATCACGAAAACATACATCAAGTGGATCACGTGATATCCCATTGTCACCACAGATAAGCACGGCAAGACATACATCAAGTGTTCTCAAATCCTTAAAGACTCAATCCGATAAGATAACTTCAAAGGGAAAACTCAAATCATCACAAGAGAGTAGAGGGGGGAGAAACATCATAAGATCCAACTATAATAGCAAAGCTCGCGATACATCAAGATCGTGCCATAGAGAGAACACGAGAGAGAGAGAGAGAGAGAGAGAGAGATCAAACACATAGCTACTGGTACATACCCTAAGCCCCGAGGGTGAACTACTCCCTCCTCGTCATGGAGAGCACCAGAATGATGAAGATGGCCACCGGTGAGGGATCCACCCTCCGGGAGGGTGCCGGAACGGGCTCCCGAGAGGTTTTTGGTGGCTACAGGGGCTTGCGGTGGTGGAACTCCCGATCTATCTTTTTCTTCGATGTTTTTAGGGTATATGGGAATATATAGGCGAAAGAAGTCGGTCGGGGGATCCTTGAGGGGCCCACAGGACAGGAGGGCACGCCCAGTAGGGGGGGGCGCCCCCCCACCCTCATGGCCACCCCGAAGCTTCCTTTACTTCAACTCCAATTCTCCTGGATCGCTTCCATTCCAAAAATAATGCTCCAGAAGGTTTCATTCCGTTTGGACTCCGTTTGATATTCCTTTTCTTCGAAACACTGAAATAGGCAATAAAACAGCAATATGGGCTGGGCCTCCGGTTAATAGGTTAGTTCCAAAAGTAATATAAAAGTGTATAATAAAGCCCATAAACATTCAAAACAGATAAGATAATAGCATGAATGCTTCATAAGTTATAGATACATTGGAAAGTATCACTCTTTGCTTAGTTACTTTACCGTTGCCACTGTTACAATTACTATGAAACTGCTATTGTTACTTTTGCCATTATTACTGTTACTTCCATACTACTTTGCTACTAAATACTTTGCTGCAGATATTAAGTTATCCAGGTGTGGTTGAATTGACAACTCAACTGCTAATACTTGAGAATATTCTTTGGCTCCCCTTGTGTCGAATCAATAAATTTGGGTTGAATACTCTACCCTCGAAAATTGTTGCGATCCCCTATACTTGTGGGTTATCAAGACTATTTTCTCGCGCCGTTTCCGGGAAGCATAGCTCTCTTCTTTGAGTCACTTGGGATTTATATCTGCTGGTCACTATGAGGAACTTGAAAGACGAAAGAACTAAGATTTATCCCTCAACTACGAGGGGAGGTAAGGAACTGTCATCTAGCTCTGCACTTGATTCTCCTTCTGTTGTGAGTAAACTTGCGACACCTAAACCCGCTTCTGCTATTAACTCTGATATGTCGCATGTTATTGATGATGCCACTTCTGCTATGCATGATACTTACGATGAAACAACTTCTATGCTTGATACTATTGTGCCATTAGGTGAATTTCTGGATGAACAACTTGCTAGGGCTAGAGAGAATGATATTCTTGAAACTGATAATATTGATGAAAGTGATGATGAAGGTTCTCCCCCTAAATATGAATTGCCTGTTGTGCATGAGGGTTATGTTATGGTTGAAGAAACTGCTAGAGATTTTCTTGCTTGCAATGATAGATCTGATCTTACGAAGTTATTAGCTAAACTGAAACAAAAGTCTCTGAATGCTAGAATGAACTATGACCCTGATTTTGATACTTCACCTATCTGTGTTACTGATAAGGATTATGATTTCTCTGTCGATCCTGAGATAATTACTTTGGTTGAATCTAATCCTTTTTATGGCTATGAATCTAAAACTCTTGTGGCACATCTTACTAAATTGAATGATATAGCCACCCTATTTACTAATGATGAGAAAACTCGCTACTATTATATCCTTAAGATATTTCCATTCTCATTAAAGGGTGATGCTAAGACATTGTTTAACTCTCTTGATACTGGTTGTGTGCGTAGTCCCCAGGATATGATTTATTACTTCTCTGCTAAATATTTCCCTGCTCATAAGAAACAAGCTGCCTCAAGGGAAATGTATAATTTTGTGCAAATTGAAGAAGAGAGTCTCCCATAAGCTTGGGGGAGGCTTCTCCAATTACTTAATGCTTTGCCTGATCATCCTCTCAAGAAAAATGAAATACTTGATATCTTTTATAATGGACTAACAGATGCTTCTAGAGACCACCTGGATAGTTGTGCTGGTTGTGTTTTCAGGGAAAGAACTGTTGATCAAGCTGAATTGCTATTGAATAATATGTTGCCTAATGAAAATAATTGGACACTTCCTGAACCAACTCCTGAGCCAACTCCGAAGAAAAGAGGTGTTCTATTTCTCAGTCCTGAAGATCTGCAAGAGGCAAAGAAATTTATGAAAAAAAGGTATTAAAGCTTAAGATGTTAAGAATTTACCTCCTGTTAAAGAAATACATGGCCTTAATATACCACCTATTGAAGAAATACATGGTCTTGATAACCCGGCACAGGTAGTAAAGGTAAATTCTCTCTATAGTTGTGATAAAGTTGAAATCACGTCTACTAAGTTTGCTAGCCAATGCTTGGATGAGTTTGATGACTTTATGGCTACACAAGAAAATTTCAATGCTTATGTTGGTAGACATTTGAAAAGTAATGCTTATATGATTGGACACTTGAGTGATTATATGTCTAGAGTTAAGAATGAACTTAAACTTATTAGTAAACATGCTTCTATGGTTACCACTCAAGTAGAACAAGTTCTTGAAGCACAAAATGATTTGCTCAATGAATTAAATGATAAGAGAAATGATAATGGTGTTAGAGTTATGACAAGAACGGGTAAAATGACTCAGGAACCTTTGTATCCTGAGGGCCACCCTAAGAGAATTGAGCAAGATTCTCAGAGAAATAATGTAGGTGCACCTAGTCCTTCTAAGAAGAAGAAGAAAAATGATAGGACTTTGCATGCTTCTAGTGAACCTGTTGTAGACACACCTGAGAATCCCAATGATATTTCTATTTTTGATGCTGGAACTCAATCTGGAGATGAACATGAACCTAGTGATAATGTTAATGATGATTTTCATGTTGATGCTCAACCTAGCAATAATAATGATATAGAGGTTGAACCTGCTGTTGATCTTGATAACCCACAATCAAAGAATCAACGTCATGATAAGAGAGACTTCGTTGCTAGGAAGCACGGTAAAGAAAGAGAGCCATGGGTTCAGAAACCCATGCATTTTCCTCCCAAACCATCCAAGAAAAAGGATGATGAGGATTTTGAGCGCTTTGCTCAAATGATTAGACCTATCTTTTTGCGTATGCGTTTGATTGATATGCTTAAAGTGAATCCTTATGCTGAGTACATGAAACATATTGTTACAAATAAAAGAAAGGTACCGGAAGCTGAGATTTCCACCATGCTTGCTAATTATACTTTTAAGGGTGTAATACCTAAGAAACTTGGAGATCCAGGAGTACCCACTATACCATGCTCCATTAAAAGAAACTATGTTAAAAGTGCTTTATGTGATCTTGGAGCCGGTGTTAGTGTTATGCCTCTCTCTTTATATCGTATACTTGAATTGAATAAGTTGACACCTATTGAAATATCTTTGCAAATGGCCAATAATTCAACTGCTAGACCTGTCGGTATTTGTGAGGATGTGCCTCTTGTGGTTGCAAACGTTACTATCTTAACAGACTTTGTTATTCTTGATATTCCCGAGGACGATAGTATGTTGTAGTAGAACCTTTTTGAATACTACAAGGGTTGTTATTGATTGCAATAAAGGCAATGTCACTTTTCATGTTAATGGTAATGAGCATACGGTACACTTTTCGAGGAAACAACCTCAAGTTCACAGTATCAATTCTATTGGAAAATTTTCATTGATTATTATTGGAGGTTTCGAATTTCCTCTTCCTACTGTCAAGAAGAAATATGATAGTCTTGTTATTGGGGATGTTCATATCCCCGTTGAGGTAACCTAGTGTTATTCGAAATTTCTCAGGTTTCATGTTATTTTGTTAACAAGATTTGATCATCCTTGTTAGTGGATTCCTTTTGATGAGCATGAGATGGATGAAGTTAGAAAGCACAAACCTTCTGTACCCTCCTTTTTACTTTATGTTATCTAGAATAAATAAAGCAAAAATAGTATTTTCTGTCTGTTTTCTGAATTATCCTTGCAATAAAAAATACCCAAAAAATAAAAGTTCTCCAAATGCCTTGAAATTTTAATACGATTTTTTCTAGAATATTTGAGAATATTTGGAACTGAGAACACACCAGGGGGGCAAGCACCTAGCCACGAGGGTCCAGGGTGCGCCCACCCCCTGGGGCGCTGAAAGTGCATTATATCGACTAGAGGGGGTGAATAGGCGATTTTTATGAATTTTTCACTGGGGAATTTGCTGGTGAGGAAACTCCTAAATGAAGAACTACTTGTAGCAGAATAAGTACTCAAAAGTAAACATAGCAGAACACAAGCAGTCATCATGATGAAATGAAGACACGCACAAAGTACGGAAAGCATAAGCACAAGATAACATAGGATGAAGACAGACAGACTGAAGAAATTGAACTGAGGAAATTTAGAAAGTCCTTAGTCAATGTCTTCAAACAAATATGAACAGGAACACAACAACAGAAATAAGGAAATGAATGAGTTGAGGAAATAGAACCAGTAAGCTTGGTGAAGACAATGATTTGGTAGACCAGTTCCAACTGCTGTCTCAGTTGTATGTCTGGTTGGAGCGGCTGAGTATTTAAACTCGAGGACACACAGTCCCGGACACACAGTCCTCACCGTATTCTCCTTGAGCTAAGGTCACACAGACCTCGCCCAATCACTCGTGGTAAGTCTTTAGGTGACTTCCAAACCTTCACAGACTAGGTCACTTGGCGATCCACAATTCCTCTTGGATGCTCTAGACCATGACGCCTAACCGTCTGGAAGAAGCACAGTCTTCAAAGGTAACAAGCATCGGATCCACACAGGATCAATCTCTTCAGTGATGCTCAATCACTTTGGGTTGTAGGTGTGTTGGGTTTGGGTTTTCCTCACTTGATGATTTTCGCTCAAAGTCCTCGGAGGATGGGATGCTCTCAAATGACAAGTGTCAGTTTCTCTCGGAGCAACCAACCAGCTATTGGTTGTAGGGGGCGGCTATTTATAGCCTAGGGAGCAGCCCGACATGATAAGGCATAAATGCCCTTCAATGATATGACTGTTAGGTGGGTAGATATTTTGGGATAGTTGGCGCATAGCTCAACAACGGTCGGAATCTTGACTCTCAAATTCCTCAGGGCTATCATGTTCCTCACTGTGTAGGCAATCCGGATTGGCGAATTCCTAACTCCTCATTCAGAACAAATTCCTCAGTGACCAGAAGAACTTCGTCTCTATCACTGAAGAAATTGACTGAACTATATGAGATTTCCAATGGCTTCACTCGAAGGGATTGGTAGGTGTAGGATTTTGAGTTGAGCATCACATGGAAATTTTTCCTTAGTATTTCCTCGATCCCCTTTAACAGTACGGTGTTTCCTATGACTCAAGAAACAGAAAATGAAACTACGAAAACAAAAGTCTTCACGCTTCATGTTCCTCGAATGACTGTCAAGTCTTCAAGGTCACACCAATTTCTTCACTTTCAAAGTCTTCAGAAAATCTTCACAAATCCAAAGTCTTCAGTGAAGAACTTCATTTTTAGGGGTCGACTTTCTCTGTAAATATCAAACTCCTCATATACTTATAGACCTGTGTACACCCACAAACACATCAGTCCCTTAACCTATAAGTCTTCAATACACCAAAATCACTAAGGGGCACTAGATGCACTTACAATCTCCCCCTTTTTGGTGATTGTTGGCAATATAGGTTAAGTTTTCAACGGGGATAAATATATGAAGTGTAAATACTAATATTGAGGAATATGATTGCAAGATATAGAAGAACTCCCCCTGAAGATGTGCGTAGTGAGGAATTTGCTTTTGAAGCAATGCACACTTGAAGAGTATAATCATGGAGATCTCCCCCTATATCTTGTAATTCATACACGCATTTGACATAAAATATGAAGAATTTGAAATGCATGATGAGATATGGTGACTGATGTAATTCAGCATGCGTGCATAGACATTAATGAGGAATAAGCATGCATAAGAACTCAGCAAAAGTATCAGGCCGCCATAGAGTTTAAGATTACAACTCGATCCAGCAAAGTCATCAAAAGAACGAGAGTTGTAACTTAGAAAAAAACGCCCATATAAGATAGACCCGCTTGAAGACTAACTCAAATTTCTCCCCCTTTGTCATCGAATGACCAAAAGGGTTGAAAATGAGGACTAATGCCCCTGAAGAATATCATGATGATGGAGGAGCGCCAGCGTTGTTGGGGTCTTCAGTCGTTGTAGGGCCTACCGCAGTGTCGTCCAAGTCTTCATACTCATCCGTGTCGCGTGATGAAGAATATGAACTGGCGACCAAGGAAGGAACTTTGACCTACTTGAATCTCTTCGGTGGAGGAGCAGACCAGTCAAAATCTTCCTTGAAACCCATTTGCTTCAGATCTTCTTCACCATAGAGATGTGACAGAATAGCCCAGGTGCGATCGAAGACTTCATGGAGGTAGTAATGGTTTTTCTTCACTGCATTATGTGTAGATTGTGAAAAATAGAGCCAAACTGACGCTTAACCCATTTGTGGTTTCGATCCACCTTCTGGTGAAGACTAAGAAGCAGCTCTCGCTCAGTCATCACACGAGGAGCAGTGGCTTGAGGATTTGGCTTGGATGCATTGGCATCAGAATCATGAGTGGCAGAATCATCATTGGTGGAATAAGATGCAGCTTTGCGGAACTGACCATCCAATGAACGAATGCCTTCATCAATAACAGCTGGTGCCTTGCCCTTATCATCAGCTGAGGAATATGTCCGCTTGAGGACTTCAATCGGTGGCAAGTAGCTGAGGTGAATCTCATAATCCAAGGAGCATAAGGCTTCAGCTCAAACGGTGAAAGGGCAACATTTTCCAGAGTCCTCATGAAGAAATCATGATAATTGATAGGGATGCCATGCATGATGTTGAATAGCATATTATTCATGATGCCAACAATTTCCTCATCAGATAAGTCGTGGCCTTTGATTGGACTCATAGTCTTCGTCAGAATGCGATAGACGGTTATTGGCACATACAACAATTCCTTCACGAGGAATTTGGTCCTTGGGGCTTGACTAGGCTTCAAAGGCTTCATGAGCACTTGCATGTAATGAGCAGTGAGTTCAGGCTCTTGGTACAAACAACGAGCACCTTCAGGTGGAGGACTAATTGGCAGGGCATGAAGTAATTCAAAGGCCGGTGCCTTGTAATGAGTGTTTTTGGTCACCCAGTCCAACACCCAAGTGTTGATATCATCAGCATCACCTATGATTTGCAGCGTTGCATAGAACTGAAGAATAAGCTCTTTATTCCAATCAGCAATGTCTGAGCAAAAGTTGAGCAAGCCTACATCATGAAGCATACTGAGGACTTGAGAGAAGCAAGGCATTGATTCCATGTCTATGTGAGGAATATGCTCGTGGTCGAAGACTTTGTCCTTGTTGAAAAGCAGTGAAGAATAGAAATTGGCCTGGCTGGCAGTCCAGAAACGCTTCCTTCTAAGACGAGCATTGTCATAAGGATTGAATTCAGTGAAGAAAACATGCTCGCCGAAGAAGTCATCAGCCTTGAATTTCTGCTTCTTTGAGAAGGTATCCTTTGGCTTGGGCTGAGGAGTGTCAGTCAATTGCATCACCACCTGAGGAATCACAATCTCAGGATCCACAGACTGAGGAATTTTAGGCTCTTCTTCAGCTGCAGCCTGGGTCTTCAATTCTTCATTTACATTTTCTTCAGCACTAGTGGATGGAATTTCTTCATGGACAGATGGGGTTGCATGAGGTTCTTCAGATCCATTTGTACTTCAATAGCAGCAGGGGACTGAGGAATTGCTTGAAGTGGAGTGAACATTGGAGAGTTGGGGTGTTGACTTTCCCAAAACTCATCGTTTAGCACGGGTATGGTACAGCCAATGTCCACATCCTCATCTTCCATTTCTTCAACGCCGGCCTCTTCAGCAGTGAATTGGGGCATAGGCGAGGAGACAACTGGAGTTGAAGGGATTGCATCCACTTCAATTTCTTCATCCAACTGCTCTGACGAAGCAGCAGAAGGATTCTCTTCATCGGATTCACTTGGAATCATATAATCTTCAACAAAAGGAACAAGGTCCTTTGATGGCATGAATGAGACAGGAACGACATCAATTAGGTTGTTAATTGAGCTTGTTAAAGGCTTTATCTTCTTCGGAGCTAAAGAATCTGATGAAGTTGATGCCTTCCTTTTCTTCACAGCTGCATGATACATCTCCAACGTATCTATAATTTTTGATTGCTCCATGCTACTTTATCTACTGTTTTAGGCAATATTGGGCTTTATTATCCACTTTTATATTATTTTTGGGACTAACCTATTAACCGGAGGCCCAGCCCAGATTTGCTGTTTTATGCCTATTTCAGTGTTTCGAGGAAAAGGAATATTAGACGGAGTCAAAACGGAACGAAATCAACTGGAGAAGTTATTTTTGGAAGGAAAGCAACCTGATAGACTTGGAGTGCATGTCAGGGGAGTCCCGGGCTGCCCACGAGGGTGGGAGGCACGCCCACCCCCCTGGGCGCACCCCCCTGCCTCGTGAGCACCCCGGAGGTCCACTGACGTACCCCCTGCACCCATATATACCTACGTACCCTAAAAATTCCAGAACAGAAGATAGATCAGGAGTTCTGCCGCCACAAGCCTCTGTAGCCACCAAAAACCAATCGGGACCCTATTCCGGCACCCTGCCGGAGGGGGAACCCATCACCGGTGGCCATCTTCATCATCCCGGCGCTATCCATGACGAGGAGGGAGTAGTTCACCCTCGGGACTGAGGGTACATACCAGTAGCTATGTGTTTGATCTCTCTCTCTCTCTCGTGTTCTCTCTCGTGTTCCCTCTATGGCACGATCTTGATGTATCCCGAGCTTTGCTATTGTAGTTGGATCTTATAATGTTTCTCCCCCTCTACTCTCTTGTGATGAATTGAGTTTCCCCTTTGAAGTTATCTTATCGGATTGAGTCTTTTATGAGAACACTTGATGTATGTCTTGGTGATCAACTTGCGGGGTTCGTGACATTGGGAACCTATGCATAGGGGTTGGCACACGTTCTTGACTCTTCGGTAGAAACTTTGGGGCACTCTTTGAAGTACTTTTATGTTGGTTGGATGAATCTGAGATTGTGTGATGCATATCGTATAATCATGCCCATGGATACTTGAGGTGACAATGGAGTATCTAGGTGACATTAGGGTTTTGGTTGATTTGTGTCTTAAGGTGTTATTCTAGTATGAACTCTTTTATAGATTGATCCGAAAGAATAAGTTTGAGGTGGTTTCGTACCCTACCATAATCTCTACGTTTGTTCTTCGCTATTAGTGGCTTTGGAGTGACTCTTTGTTGCATGTTGAGGGATTGCTATATGATCTATCTATGTTATTTTTGTTGAGAGAACTTGCACTAGTGAAAGTATGAACCCTAGGCCTTGTTTCCTATCATTGCAATACCATTTACGCTCACTTTTATCGCTCGCTACCTTGCTGTTTTTATTATTTCAGATTACAAAAACCTATATCTACTATCTATTTTGCACTTGTATCTTCATCTCTTCGCCGAACTAGTGCACCTATACAATTTACCATTGTACTGGGTGTGTTGGGGACACAAGAGACTCTTTGTTATTTGGTTGCAGGGTTGCTTAAGGGAGACTATCTTCATCCTACGCCTCCTATGGATTGATAAACCTTAGGTCATCCACTTGAGGGAAATTTGCTACTGTCCTACAAACCTGTGCACTTGCAGGCCCAACAACGTCTACAAGAAGAAGGTTGTGTAGTAGACATCAAGCTCTTTTCTGGCGCCGTTGTCGGGGAGGCTAGGTAAAGGGTACTCACACTCCGTCAACTAAGCTCTTTTTTGGCGAGGTGAGCGCTTGAAGGTATATCTTTAGATCTTGCAATCGAATCTTTTTGTTTCTTGTTTTAGCACTAGTTTATTTTATAAAAGAAAACTACAAAAAAATGGAATTGAGTTTGTCTCATACGCTTCGTCTTTTTAATATCTTTCGTGAGAATGATGGAAAGGAAAATTGTGCTCAAGTGCTAGAAGAAGAATTACATAGAATGCTTGGCATGAAATATGTGAATGATGAGCATGATTGCAATGTTGTTAGTATGAATTCCTTGAATATCCATGATGCTAATGATATGCAAAGCCACAAGCTTGGGGAAGCTATGTTTGATGAAGATGATATTTTTTGTCCCCCAAGCTTTGATGAGCAAATTTACTATGATGAAAGCATGCCTCCAATCTATGATGATTATTGTGATGACACGTATGCTTTAAACAATAATCATAACCATGAAACTTGTCATCTTGATCTTAATTTTCAATCACATGATAGTTATTTTGTTGAGTTTGCTCTCACTACTATTCATGAGAAGAATTTTGCTTATGAGGAGAGTAGTAAAATTTCTATGCTAGTAGATCATGAAAAGAATGCTTTAGGTGCTGGTTATATTGTTGAATTCATTCATGATGCTACTAAAATTATTATGAGGGAGGAATATATGCTTGTAGGAATTGCAATAATATCAAGTTTCCTCTCTATGTGCTTAAATTCTTGAAGCTATGCTTGTGTTACCTTCCTATGCTAGTTGATTATTGTTCCCATAAGTTGTTTGCTCACAAAATCCCTATGCATAGGAAGTGGGTTAGACTTAAAAGTGCTAGTCATATGCTTCATGATGCTCCCGTTATGTTTCAATTCTTATCTTTTATGTGAGCATCATTGTCATCATCATGCCTAGCTAGAAAGACATTAAAGAAAAGCGCTTGTTGGGAGACAACACAATATTTATCCTTACTGTTTTTGTGTGTCCACATGATTATGCTACTGTAGTAATCATGTTTTATAGCTTTTTGTTTCAAAAAAGTGCCAAGTAAGACCTTTAGGATAGCTTACGGTGATAGTTGTGTTGATCCTGCTGAAAATCAGAAACTTTTGCACCCAGTAAATTAGTTTTGTTAATTCACAGAAACGTTCTTATGATCTGATTCTTTTTGCTCTGGATTGGCACAGAAAGTTCTTAGGACTTACTAATTTGGTAGGATTGTTGGGGTTCCAGAAGTATACGTTTGATACAGATTACTACAGACTGTTCTGTTTTTGACAGATTCTGTTTTCTATGTGTTGTTTCCTTATTTTGATGAATCTATGAGTAGTATCGGAGGGTATGAACCATAGATAAGTTGGAGTACAGTAGATATTACACCAATATGAATTTATAACGAGTTAATTACAGTACATAAGTGGTGGTTTTATTTTTTATTTTTTTATACTACCATTGAACTGAATGACTCCTTTGATGAGACCAGCATGCGTTTTGTGCGGCGCATCCAGGAGTCTGAGGTGAAGGAGGCTTTAAAAAGGATGAAAGGAGGCAAGGCGATGGGCCCTGATTGTATCCCCATTGAGGTGTGGAAAGGTCTCGGGGACGTAGCGATAGTATGGCTAACCAAGCTTTTGAACCTCATTTTTCGGGCAAACAAGATGCCAGAAGAATGGAGACGGAGTATATTAGTACCAATCTTCAAGAACAAGGGGGATGTTCAGAGTTGTACTAATTACCGTGGAATTAAGCTGATGAGCCATATAATGAAGCTATGGGAGAGAGTCATTGAGCACCGCTTAAGAAGAATGACAAGCGTGACCAAAAATCAGTTTGGTTTCATGCCTGGGAGGTCGACCATGGAAGCCATTTTCTTGGTACGACAACTTATGGAGAGATATAGGGAGCATAAGAAGGACTTGCATATGGTGTTCATTGACTTGGAGAAGGCCTATGATAAGATACCGCGGAATGTCATGTGGTGGGCCTTGGAGAAACACAAAGTCCCAGCAAAGTACATTACCCTCATCAAGGACATGTACAATAATGTTGTGACAAGTGTTCGAACAAGTGATGTCGACACCGATGACTTCCCGATTAAGATAGGACTGCATCAGGGGTCAGCTTTGAGCCCTTATCTTTTTGCATTGGTGATGGATGAGGTCACAAGGGGTATACAAGGAGATATCCCATGGTGTATGCTCTTTGTGGATGATGTGGTGCTAGTTGACGATAGTCGGATGGGGGTAAATAGGAAGTTAGAGTTATGGAGACAAGCCTTGGAATCGAAAGGGTTTAGGCTTAGTAGAACTAAAACCGAGTACATGATGTGCGGTTTCAGTACTACTAGCTGTGAGGAGGAGGAGGTTAGCCTTGATGGCCAGGTGGTACCTCGGAAGGACACCTTTCGGTATTTGGGGTCAATGTTGCAGGATGATGGGGGTATTGATGAAGATGTGAACCATCGAATCAAAGCCGGATGGATGAAGTGGCGCCAAGCTTCTGGCATTCTCTGTGACAAGAGAGTGCCACAAAAGCTAAAAGGCAAGTTCTACAGGACGGCGGTTCGACCGGCAATGTTGTATGGCGCGGAGTGTTGGCCGACTAAAAGGCGACATGTTCAACAGTTAGGTGTGACGGAGATGCGTATGTTGAGATGGATGTGTGGCCACACGAGGAAGGATCGAGTCCGGAATGATGATATACGAGATAGAGTTGGGGTAGCACCAATTGAGGAGAAGCTTGTCCAACATCGTTTGAGATGGTTTGGGCATATTCAGCGCAGGCCTCCAGAAGCTCCAGTGCATAGCGGACGGCTAAAGCGTGCGGAGAATGTCAAGAGAGGGCGGGGTCGACCGATTTTGACATGGGAGGACTCTGTTAAGAGAGACCTGAAGGATTGGAGTATCGACAAAGAGCTAGCTATGGACAGGGGTGCGTGGAAGCTTGCTATCCATGTGCCAGAGCCATGAGTTTGTTGCGAGATCTTATGGGTTTCACCTCTAGCCTACCCCAACTTTTTTGGGACTAAAGGCTTTGTTGTTGTTGTTTTGTTGTTGTAGCGGAGTTTACGAGTTTTTGTTTTGAGTTTTGCGTGGTTGAAGTTTTCAAGTTTTGGGTAAGGATTCGATGGACTATGGAATAAGGAGTGGCAAGAGCCTAAGCTTGGGGATGCCCAAGGCACCCCAAGATAATATTCAAGAATAGCCAAAAGCCTAAGCTTGGGGATGCCCCGGAAGGCATCCCCTCTTTCGTCTTCGTCTATCGGTAACTTTACTTGGAGATGTATTTTTATTCACCACATGATATGTGTTTTTCTTGGAGCGTCATTTTCTTTTGTTAGTGTTTGCTTGCTGTTAGTTAGAATAGTGTTTTTCATCTTTAGTTTCAATAAGAAGTCAAGGATAGCCTTTGCCATGCTTATTTTGCTAGTTTGCATGTTGCTGTTAGAAAACAGAAAGTTTACCGCTGTTGCAAAAATCCCCTAGAAAAGTCAGAGAATGGTCTAACGTTGAATATTTTTGCATATTCAGCTCTGATAAATTTATTACAGTGGGAATTTTAGTTCATAATTTTTGGAGTCAGGGAAGTATTGATAAATTTATTACTGTTTTGGCAGATTGCTGTTATGTTTGCATTGTTTGCATATGTTTGCTTGTTTAATGTTTCTATTTAAGGATAGGAGTATTAAATATGCAGAGGCATTTAGTATGCATTGTTGAATATTAATTTTAGTGATTTGTTACAGTAGAAAATGATAAGGTTTTGCATTGGTTTATACTAACCTATCTCATGGGTTCTTGTTGAGTTTGTTGTGAATGAAGCTTTTGATAAAAAGAGAAACCATGATATGAGAGGAATTAAGGAGACACAAAAGTTCAAGCTTGGGGATGCCCAAGGCACCCCAAGATAATATTTCAAGAAGTCTCAAGCATCTAAGCTTGGGGATACCCCGGTAGGCATCCCACCTTTCTTCTTCAACAACTATCGGTTAGTATCGGTTGAGCCTAAGTTTTTGCTTCTTCACATGAGTTGTGCTATCCTTGCATTGTAGTTTTCTTTAGCTTTGCTTGCTGTTTGAATAAAGTATAAAGATCTGAAATTATTAAATGGGAGAGTCTTCACATAGTTGTATAATTATTCGACTACTCATTGATCTTCACTTATATCTTTCGGAGTAGTTTGTCATTTGCTCTAGTGCTTCACTTAGATCTTTTAGAGCATGGTGGTGGATTTGTTTTAAAGAAACTATTGATCTCTCATGCTTCACTTAGATTATTTTGAGAGTCGTTAATAGCATGGTAATTTGCTTAATATTAATATACTTGGTATTCAAGATATGTGAAACTTTCTTATGAGTGCGTAACTAAGATAAGTTTGATGCTTGATAATTGTTTTGAGATATGGAGGTGATAATATCAAAGTCGTGCTAGTTGGGTGATTATGAATTGAAAGCATGCTTGTGTTGAAGTTAGCAAGTCCCGTAGCATGCACACATGGTTAAAGTTGTGTAACAAATTTGAAACATGAAGTGTACCTGGCTTGTGCATCCTTATGAGTGGCGGTTGGGGACGAGCGATGGTCTTTTCCTACCAATCTATCCCCCTAGGAGCATGCGCGTAGTACTTGGTTTTTGATGACTTCTAAATTTTTGCAATAAGTATATTAGTTCTTTTGACTAATGTTGAGTCCATAGATTATACGCACTCTCACCTTTCCGCCTTTGCTAGCCTCTTCGGTACCGTGCATTGCCCTTTCTCACCTTGAGAGTTGGTGCAAACTTCGCTGGTGCATCCAAACCCCGTGATATGATATGCTCTATCACACATAAACCTCCTTATATCTTCCTCAAAACAGCCACCATACCTACCTATCATGGCATTTCCATAGCCAATCCGAGATATATTGCCATGCAACTTCCATCATCATATTCATGACATACATTACTTTTGTCATATTGCCATTGCATGATCATGTAGTTGATATCGTATTTCTGGCAAAGTCATACATGTCACACTTGATTCATTGCACCATCCCGGTACACCGCCGGAGGCATTCATGTAGTCATATCTTGTTCTCAGCTTTGAGTTGTAATCCTTATGTTGTAATCAATAGAAGTGTGATGATCATCATCATTTGAGGATTGCCAAAAAAAGAGAGAAAGGCCAAAAAAAGGCAAAGGCCCAAAAAAAATATAAATAAAAAGGGCAATGCTACTATCTCTTTTCTACACTTGTGCTTCAAAGTAGCACCTTGTTCTTCATGTACTGAGTCTCATATATTGTGCTTCAAAGTAGCACCTGTTCTTCATGTAGTGAGTCTCATAAGTTGTCTTTTTATACTAGTGGGAATTTTTCATTATAGAACTTGGCTTGTATATTCCTACGATGGGCTTCCTCAAATGCCCTAGGTCTTCATGAGCAAGCAAGTTGGATGCACACCCACTAGTTTTCTTTTGTTGAGCATTCATAGCTCTAATGCATCCGTTGCATGGAAATCCCTACTCCTCATGTTGACATCAATTAATGGGCATCTCCATAGCCCATTGATTATCCTCGTCAATGTGAGACTTTCTCCTTTTTGTCTTCTCCACACAATCCCCATCATCATATTCTATTCCACCCATAGTGCTATATCCATGGCTCACGCTCATGTATTGCGTGAAGGTTGAAAAAGTTTGAGATTATTTAAGTATGAAACAATTTCTTGGCTTGTCATCGGGGGTATAGCAGTTGGGAACATCTTTGTGTGACAAAAATGAAGCATAGCCTAACTATATGATTTTGTAGGGATGAACTTTCTTTTGCCATGTTATTTTGAGAAGACATGATTGCTTTGATTAGTATGCTTGAAGTATTATTATTTTTATGTCAATATGAACTTTTGTCTTGAATCTTCCGGATCTGAATATTCATACCACAATTAAGAAGATTTACATTGAAATTATGCCAAAGTATCACTCCGCATTAAAAATTCTTTTTTATCATTTACCTACTCGAGGACGAGCAGGAATTAAGCTTGGGGATGCTTGATACGTCTCCAACGTATCTATAATTTTTGATTGCTCCATGCTACTTTATCTACTGTTTTAGGCAATATTGGGATTTATTATCCACTTTTATATTATTTTTGGGACTAACCTATTAACCGGAGGCCCAGCCCAGATTTGCTGTTTTATGCCTATTTCAGTGTTTCGGGGAAAAGGAATATCAGACGGAGTCAAAACGGAACGAAATCAACTAGAGAAGTTATTTTTGGAAGGAAAGCAACCTGATAGACTTGGAGTGCATGTCAGGGGAGTCCCGGGCTGCTCACGAGGGTGGGGGCGCGCCCACCCCCTGGGCGCGCCCCCCTGCCTCGTGAGCACCCCGGAGGTCACCGACGTTCCCCCTACACCCATATATACCTACGTACCCTAAAACTTCTAGAACAGAAGATAGATCAGGAGTTCCGCCGTCGTAAGCCTCTATAGCCACCAAAAACCAATCGGGACCCTGTTCCGGCACCCTGCCGGCGGGGGAACCCATCACCGGTGGCCATCTTCATCATCCCGACGCTATCCATGACGAGGAGGGAGTAGTTCACCCTTGGGGCTGAGGGTATGTACCAGTAGCTATGTGTTTGATCTCTCTCTCGTGTTCTCTCTCGTGTTCCCTCTATGGCACGATCTTGATGTATCTCGAGCTTTGCTATTGTAGTTGGATCTTATTATGTTTCCCCCCTCTACTCTCTTGTGATGAATTGAGTTTCCCCTTTGAAGTTATCTTATCGGACTGAGTCTTTTATGAGAACACTTGATGTATGTCTTGGTGATCAACTTGTGGGTTTCGTGACATTGGGAACCTATGCATAGGGGTTGGCACACGTTCTTGACTCTCCGGTAGAAACTTTGGGGCACTCTTTGAAGTACTTTTATGTTGGTTGGATGAATCTAAGATTGTGTGATGCATATCGTATAATCATGCCCACAGATACTTGAGGCGACAATGGAGTATCTAGGTGACATTAGGGTTTTGGTTGATTTGTGTCTTAAGGTGTTATTCTAGTACGAACTCTTTTATAGATCGATCCGAAAGAATAACTTTGAGGTGGTTTTGTACCCTACCATAATCTCTACGTTTGTTCTCCGCTATTAGTGGCTTTGGAGGGACTCTTTGTTGCATGTTGAGGGATTGCTATATGATCTATCTATGTTATTTTTGTTGAGAGAACCTGCACTAGTGAAAGTATGAACCCTAGGCCTTGATTCCTATCATTGCAATACCGATTACGCTCACTTTTATCGCTCGCTACCTTGCCGTTTTTATTATTACAGATTACAAAAACCTATATCTACTATCTATTTTGCACTTGTATCTTCATCTCTTCGCCGAGCTAGTGCACCTATACAATTTACCATTGTATTGGGTGTGTTGGGGACACAAGACACTCTTTGTTATTTGGTTGCAGGGTTGCTTGAGAGAGACCATCACTACTGGAATCAGCTACTTTGCCATCTGCCAGCTCTTTGCCGTCAGCTAGTAGACGGCAAAGAAGCTCTTTGCCATCAGCTACCCGAAAGCAGACGCCAAAGAACTGGCTGATGGCAAAGAAAGCCTTTGCCATCAGCCTGTTCTTTGTCGTCCGCTAGAGGACGGCAAAGAATCTTTGCCGTCCGCTAGCAAACGGCAAAGAGGGAGGGGGGGCCCCACTGAGGAGCTGGTTAAAAAATACTTAATGTCCCCCCACTTTGCCGTCCGTAGAACACGGAAAATATGAACAAAAGCGGACGGCAAAGGAGGGCGGACGGCAAAGGCTACCCTAACTAACCTAACTAACGGCCGAGCCCCCTCCCCCGCCCGTTACTCATCTCTTCTCCCTCGACCTCCTCCGCCCCCGC
>NC_041389.1:517218134-517232838 GCF_002162155.2 Triticum dicoccoides
TTTTTTCTATTTTTATTCTTTTTCTGTTTAATTCTTGTTTAATTGTTAGTGTTAGTGTTAGTGTTAGATTTAGTGTTAGAAAAGAAGAAAATTTAGTGTTAGTGTTAGAAAAAAGAATATGTAGAAGAAAAGAAGAAGAAGTGGAAAGAAGATGAAAAAGAAGAAAAGAAAAGAAGTAGAAAAAAGATGAAAAAGAAGAAGAAGAAAAGAAGTAGAAGAAGTAGAAGAAGAAGAATAGAAGAAAAGAAAAGAAGTAAAAGAAGTAGAAAAAAGATGAAAAAAGAAGAAGAAGAAGAAAGGAAAGAAGAAGAAAGGAAAGAAGAAGAAGAAGAAGAAGAAAGGAAAGAAGAAGAAGGGTAGAAGAAGAAGAAGAAAGGAAAGAAGAAGAAAAAAGAAGAAGAAGAGAAGGAAAGAAGAAGAATGATAGAAGGAAACACCCCGACCACTGACCCCGACACCCCGACCCCGACACCACACCCCGACACCTGACCCCGACACCCTGACCCTGACACCCCGACCCCGACACCACACCCCGACACACAGACCACGACACCACACCCCGACACACCGGCCCCGACACGACACCCTGACCCCAAAACAGCACCCCGACACCGACATGACACCCTGACCCCCTAAACCTCCCGAAAAGGTGCTCTTTGGCCTTCCAGAGGCCGACGGGGTTATATATTTGTGAATTATTAGTTAGGTCATATATTTTTCGATTTTGTTATGAAAAACATCATATATAATTGTGTTGATCGGGTAGATTTAAATGTGCAGTTGTTTCATCGCTGCGAGGTTTGGTGTTCGACGACCTCGCTGTGCGTTTGACGAGCTCTGCCCCTTCGTTCGTGGGTGAGCACAAATGACATGTCCTTCTCCCCCATTAATTATTTGCACAAATGACATGAAATTTGGTAGCTAGCTATATATGTGTCTTGAATCATCAGTATGCGTAACCAATATGTGTCTCCCGTTCGAAAGCATCATTGTTATAAATATGCATGCATTTGCATATTTATAACCTTGATTCTTTCGAATTGTCCAACGCTATCCATGGACAGCCCGAGTATGTGTAGATTGGGTTCGTTTTCCCATATGCTTTGCTCCGGATCCGACGCATAAATTTCGTCAGTGCCTCCCCTGTTGTTCTCCGGGTACACATCCTCTCTGTTTATTGCAGAGACGTGTATCAGGAGAACAGCAGGGAGGTGCTGCCGAAATTTTGCGTCGGATCCGGAGCATAGCTTGGGAAAATGAACCCAATCTACACATACTCGGGCGGGATTAGGACCTATCATTACCTATTAGAGTGTAGGTTGCATGGACGTAATAAAATTGACAAAGTAGATCAACTGATGAATATATACATGGTGAATTTTATATATAATTGTTGTGTGTCCAGTAGCTCTGAAAGTCAAGATGAGTGATCGTGCGTGGATGTATACCGGTCACACTGGTCAGAACAAATGGAGCGCTGAATGGTTCACAAAAACCAAGGGGTTTGTGCAAGCCGCATTTGCAAATGGCCAGAGGAAAACTTGGTGCCCCTGTTTCCGATGCGGCAATTGGGGAAAGAGGACAGAGGCTGAAATGGGTAAACACCTGCAGAAGAATGGCTTTACGCCCGATTATACGGTGTGGACATTTCATGGTGAGTCTGCCCAACGTGACCGAGCTGAGGTGGATCATCATCGCACCGACGAGCATGGTACCGGGATGGAAAACATGGTGCAAGACTATGATGATGCTCAGGATTCGGGCGAGGAGATGGAGGAATCTACAAAGGCCTTCAATGAAATGTTGGAGTCTTCAAAACGTCCGCTCCATGAGCACACTGGGCTTTGTCAGTTGGATGCCATCTCACAAGTAATGGCTTTGAAGGCTCAGTTCAACCTGGGCAAAGAATGCTATGACGCAATTATGACAATATTTGGACGCTTTCTACGCAAAGGCCATGTAATGCCTGCAAACCTGTACCAGTCGGACAAAATCCTCCGTGCACTGAAGATGCCCTATGAGAAGATACATGCCTGTGAGAAAGGATGTGCCTTATTTAGGCTTGACTATGCGGACTTGAACTATTGTCCCATTTGCAAGTGTTCCAGGTATATTGTGGTAGACAACGGTATGGGTGAGAAGACACAGACCAAAATCCCTGTTATTGTTCTTCGGTATATGCCAGTCGTACCAAGACTTCAACGTCTTTTCATGGTCGAAGAGACGGCCAGACAGATGACATGGCACAAAACAGGCAAAAGAACCGAACTAGATGCAGATGGTAATCTGATGATGGTACACACATCGGATGGTGTTGCATGGAAAAAGTTTGATGAATTACATGCTGACAAAGTGGCAGATCCGAGGCATCCTCGAGTCGGCATCAGCACCGATGGGTTCAGTGTGTTTGGTATGACGGCAGCCCAATACAGTTGTTGGCCCGTATTTGTCTTTCCACTTAATCTCCCCCCCCCGGACAGATTATGCAAAGAAAGAACATTTTCCTGACGTTGATAATTCCAGGGCCCAACTATCCGGGGAAAATATGAATGTGTACATGCAGCCGCTTAAGGACGAATTGCAAGAAGCCTGGGATAATGGGTTCAAGACATACGACGCCTATAGCAAACGAAACTTCATAATGCGTGTCTGGTACATGTACTCCATGCATGACTTGCCGGCGTATGCGCTATTCGTTGGCTGGTGTGTGCAGGGAAGGTTCCCGTGCCCCACATGCAAGGGAGCTCTTGAGTTTCGTTGGCTTCAGGCCGGTCGCAAGTTTTCTTGCTTCGACATGCATAGACAGTTCCTGGATCCTCGCCATAAGTTCAGAAAGACAAGAAGAACTTCATCAGAGGTAGAGTTTTAAAAAACTCTGCACCACCTGCGTTGACAGGCCAACAGACCCTGGATGAGTTAAACGCTCTCGAGCCAGATCCAGAGCGTCCAGGGTACTTCAAGGGGTATAATTCTGAGCACGCCTGGACTCACAAAACATGCTTATGGGATCTGCCTTACTTCAAAGACCTCCTTTGCCCACACAACATCGACGTGATGCACACTGAGAAGAATATCGCCGAGGCACTTTTTGGTACATTGTTCGGCATAGATGGAAAGTCAAAGGATAATACTAAGGCTAGAGTCGATCTGGAGGCGCTATGTGATAGGTCGTTACAAAACATGAAAGAACCGAAAGGAAAGCAGAACTGGACGAAGCCAAAGGCATGGTTCAATCTTGGAAGGCCATCTATTAGGGAAATTATCTTGTGGGTGAAAATGCAGTTGATGTTCCCTGATGGGTATGCAGCGAATCTAAAGAGGGGAGCGAGTCTTGATAAATTGAAGATATTTGGTCTCAAGATTCATGATTGGCACATATGGATTGAGCGGGTAATGCCGGTGATGTTGCGTGGCTTCATCCCTGAGGATGAATGGCTAGTACTGGCAGAAATTAGCTATTTCTTCCGTGTTCTTTGTGCGAAAGAACTATCGCCTGGCGTGCTAGAAAAAATGGAAGAGTTGGCGCCAGAGTCGATCTGCAAGTTAGAGAAGATCTTTCCACCGGGCTTCTTTAATCCAATGCAGCATTTGATTTTGCATATCCTGACCGAGGCAAGATTGGGGGGCCCGTGCAAAATCGTTGGTGCTACCCAACTGAGAGGATGCAGAAGACGCTTCGAGAAAAATGTAAAAATAAACGTAGAATTGAAGCGTCTATGGCTGAGGCATTCATCACTGAGGAGGCGGCAAACTTCGTGACAGCACACTACGAAACCAAAAATCGTCATTTGCATAATCTGAAGCCTCGGTACAATGCTGACGAGCCTAAAAAGGGTGGATCCAACCTCAGCCTATTCAAAGGCAATCTTGCACCAGCCAGTGTTTCAAATCCAGTATCTTTGGATAACGAAGAATGGCGGACCATTTCGTTGTATATCTTCAACAACCTAATAGAAGTGCGGCCGTGCATCAAGTAAGTTCTCGATACATTGTTTCGCAACTTCTATTTCCTTTGAACTGCTCTTATTCCTGGATATTTCATACAGTCGATACGTCGCCCTATTCTCGTATGGAGCGGTGATCCAAAAGGATTCCGTCGAAGAGTATGAGCTTCTCGCAAAGCAAGGAGGCGGCTATCCCGGTTTCATCTCTTGGTTCAAACAAACGGTAAATTCTATTAGACAATTTCGTTTCATTCGCTAATTTGTGCGTAATGCAAAAATCCTTTCATATTAAACTTGTAGGCTAATTCAGAGTCTATGGACGCTGAATTGAGACAAGTCGCTAATGGTTTTGACTATAAGGTCCGTTCATTTGACAAATACGACATCAACGGGTATCGTTTTCGTACCTATGGCAAAGAGCTATCTATGGCTGACTGAAAGTCTACAAATTGTTGTGTATCTGCTATCGGCGAAGGAGGTACCGAGTATTATGGGAGAGTTGAAGCAATTTATGAACTTCTATTCTATGGTGAAAACCCACCGAATGTCGTAGTCTTCAAATGTTATTGGTTTCAGCCGAAGGAGACTAGAAGGACTCATGAACATATAGGGCTAGTTGAAATCAACCAAAGCACCCATTTAGATGTTCCTGATGTCTATATTATGGCTCAACAGGCGACCCAAGTATTCTATCTACCCTGGGCCTGCCAAACTAATCCAAATCTGAAAGGTTGGGATGTCATTTATGAAGTACCGCCACATGCTAGACTATCCCCCCCAAAGGAAAAGGATTATGAACCTCACATTAACCCAGACACATATGAAGGAGAATTCTTCCAAGAGACACGTCTTTCCAAAAAGTGTTTCAAGAACCGGTATACTTCACCCCAAAACATTGAAGTAGACAGCGACAGTGAATCCCACATAACCCCAGAGGAGGAACAAGAAGAGCCGGAACAAGAAGAGGTTACTGCTATGGACGACCTCTCAATGCTTGACCGATTACATAAAGGTGGCCTTCCACATGTTGATGCCACTGAACCCTATGAGCCCGTCATTGATTATAGTGATGATGATGATTATGCATTTATTGATGATACTGGTCGAGATTATTAGTAGTGTTAGGTATTCAATTTTTTTATGTTGTACTTGATGATGATACACTTAAGTGATATACATATTATTATTCATGTCGGTATTTTTTTATGTTGTACTAATTTCGTTTACTCTTTGTCATGGCAGGTGTTGAAAGATGGAAGGGGAGCCGACTGAGGCCAAGGACAAACGTGCCCAAATTGAAGGTGTGCCACACCATCAAGGTAGCTCCAACTTATATCAGTTTGGGCGGAATTGGGTAATGTGGTTTGCTTCATTATTAATGCAATTCATTCATCATGCTAGCTTGAGCCCTTTAATTACTAATTTACTTTGTTTCTCTCTTCCAGGCATGCTACAATAAGACGGATAAGGTGCCAGAGGGGTACGACCTGTATGCCATGGCCCACACTACCTCTTACAAGCAAGTCAAGGGGAAGGCGAGGAAAGGGGAGGAGTTTAACCTGAGCCAGATCCCCTACAATCCAGAGCAGGTGATGATATCTAGTGGCGGGAGATCCTGTGGCTCCATAGCCATTGATCCAGAGATTGCTCCTGAGACCACGGTGAGTTTAATTTGAATGGACGTTACTTGCTAGTCTTAACATTTGAGTGTCATCATGCTAACGAAACATTGGAAATGATCTTTGGTGCAGCGTTACTCCACACAAGCATCACACGATCCTTCTCCAGCTACTGGCCTGAGCCAGCCCGCTCCCACACCTCCATGATCAAGGTAAGTTTCTATAGTTTTTTGCTTAACAAATGCATAAAGACCTAGACTTCGCTTTATTTCATCCAATATGCTTACCTTAATGACCTAGAGTTAGCTTCTTTTCCTGCAAAATGACTTAATAAGCTTACTGACCTCCAAAACCAGCCATTTTACCTAAGTTAGCTCCAAAATGATCTATACTTAGCTTTGTTTCCTCCAAAATGACCTAAGTTAGTTATAATATGCTTAGTTAACTAGGTTTGCTCAATAATGACATGTACTTACCTTACTTATGTAAAAATGGCATAATTAGCTTAGTTAGCTCATAAACGATCCATTTTACCTACATTAGCTCTAAAATGATGCATTTTACCTAAGTTAGCTCATAAACGATCCATTTCACCTAAGTTACATCACAAACGATGGCGTGCTTCTTCTTCTAGTCTTCTTCTTCTAGTCACCTTTTCCTAACTTTCTTATTTGCCTTTTTGCAGATTTCATTCACTTCTCGGAAGCTAGCTTGCTATGATGGAGTGCTTGTTTTTTATTTCATTCTCTTCTAGAATTCTTCTAGCTTGCTATGATGGAACTTGCTATCTTGATGAAACTTTGCATTGTAATATGTATGTGCAACTTTGCTATCTTGATGGAACTTGCTATGTATGAAAGGATGGAACTATATATGTATGTACGATGAAACTTATGTGTTGTTAAATAGCTCTGTGAAATATATCTATATATGTCATATATATTTGCTGTGAAAATTGTTGGATTTAAAAAAAACAGAAAAAAAGAGCCAATATGCAGGCTCTTTGCCGTCAGCCACTGACGGCAAAGGTCTCTTTGCCATCAGCAGCGGATGGCAAAGAGGCCATGTGGCAGGCAACTGTGCTTCCTGGGAGGCTGACCTATTTGGTCAGTTTGCCAACAGTGGCTGACGACAAAGAGAAAAAAAACTTTGCCTACAGCGGCGGATGGCAAAGGCCTTCCGATGTTTGCCGTCAGCGGCCGACAGCAAAGGCTTGCCGTTAACCACCTAACGGAGTAACAGCGCAATTATTGCCGTCAGTATTCTTTGCCGTCGGCAGCTGATGGCAAAGGACCCTTTGCCGTCAGCCGCCCGAAGCGGATGGCAATGTAGCTCTTTGCCGTCCCGTACGTTGCCGTCCACTTTTGCCGTCTGCCATCCATGCCTTTGCCGTCCGCCGTGGCTGATGGCAAAGTAGCTGATTCCTGTAGTGCATCTTCATCCTACGATTCCTACGGATTGATAAACCTTAGGTCATCCACTTGAGGGAAATTTGCTACTGTCCTACAAACCTGTGCACTTGCAGGCCCAACAACGTCTACAAGAAGAAGGTTGTGTAGTAGACATCACTGCACGCTTTTCAGCCTTGGTATTCTTCGCATCTGATGCAGATGGAAGTATAGGAGTTGGTGTAGGCGCAGGAGGAGTAGAGGAATTTGGTTCAGTTTCTTCAAACGCAACTGATGCAGTTGCCCTGACTTCTTCACTTTCTTCAGGCACACCACTAGTGGATGCCCTGGCAATTTCTTCAGCGGCTGGAATGCAGTCATCAGCCCTGGTACTTTCATTCTCTTCAGTAGCCTGATTGTCATCAGCGGTGCTGGCATGTTCTTCAGTAGGCTGAGCAGATGCTTCAGTCGGAGTGACTTCAATGTGCACAGGAGCAGCAACACTTGAAGTGAATGTCTTCGTCAGCTTGACGAACCGGACCTTGGCGCCCTTCCAATCAACATAGTAGCGATTGAATTCATCACTCAGTTGCTTCATCTTAGCTTGCAAGGCAACGAGTTGATCAGGGGTAAGAGTGAGGACATTGTCCTTTAGGTAGCGCTGCTTCTTGTACTGCGCTTTCTTCAGTCTTCTTCCTTCTTCAAATTTCCACTTCTCTTCTTCAACGAAGGCAGTCAAAACATTACTTTGACCAGGAGTGAGGTTCATATCCGACAAGGCATGTTTGGGTCCTTGTGCCATAGATCAATGAAGTCTAAGATCAACTTTGGATCCAATAACAGTGGCACATTGCTGCCTTTGGCACTGGCGGCCCTGGCCTGCCTGTCTTTGATGATTTCAGCAAGTTCTTCATCATCGTCCTCATCATCAGAAGGCACTTGAAAGGCGACCTGCTTCTTATGAGGACTTGGTCGAGGGCCTCGTCCAGCAGTGGCCTTTTTCTTCAGCAGAGAGGGGCCAGTTGAGGAATTTGGTGCAGCTGAGGAACTCGCAGAAGCTCCTGAGGCAATTGAGATGCCTGTAGTCCTTTGGCACGTGGCGAGATGCACAGGTGCAGAGGATTTTGTCGGAGCAGCTGAAGACTTTGTCGGAGGAGCTGAGGACTTTGAAGGAGGAGGAGCAGTTTGAGGAATTTGCCGTGAGGGCTTTGAAGAATCTGGCTATGAGAGCATTGCTGAGGAACTTAGCCGTGAGGGAATTGAGGGTGAAGCACTTGGCTTGTGAGCTGGCTTCTTAGGTATCACCTTCTTCGCTTCCTTGCAGAGGCCTCAGAAGTGGTAGCAGCAGCGGCATAGTCTTCTTTAAATTTCCTCACTACTTCCTTTGCTTGTTTGGCCAGTTTGGCTTGGGGCTTTGCCCATTCATGAGGATAATCCTCACCACGCTTGAGGCTGGTGGGATCTGCCAATTGGTCAGGTGCCAATGGAGGTCTTGGCACTACAAAAAAATACACTTCCGTGATGATATGTGTTTGTCACAGTTGGTCGTGTTTTTTGTCATGCATGTACATCCATGATGATTTTATGACAGAATCAAGATAGTCATACTTGTGTTGTCGTAGAAGTGTTCCATGACATTACCAAAATTATCATCACAGAAGTGTCCACTTCCATGACGATAAATCGCGCATCACAGAAGTGCTTTCGCCAAGGGTGACCCATATGTGGCATCCACCGTAACGGAACGCCGTTAAGCTATCGGATCAGATTTTGGATCCGATAACCCATTAACAGCCCCGACCAATGGGGATTTTCCATGTGTAAAATCATCATTGGCTGGAGGAAACACGTGTCGGCTCATCGTTGGGACAGATGTCATCCACTCATTGGGCAGAAGGCGCCTATGATACGTCGACACATGGCACGGCCCAACAGAGGCCCATTCCTGTGAAAAGGCCGGCCCGTTTGACTTGGTCAAAAGGTGGCGGGCCGGCCCATGAAAAGCCTGTTAATGGCCTGTTCGCATATAGCCCATTTACAGCCCGCTAACCCAAGGCCCGTTACGCCCTATCCGAATTAGGCCCAGTAGCGTCATCTGGGCCATCCAATATGATTCCAGCCCGTTTTCACTTCTGGGCCATGACGTCTTTCGGCCCATATGAGGACCTTTGTAACTCTTGGCCTATTAACGGCCCGTGGTGAAACTGGTCTGTAATGAACAGTGTATCACTTTATACCCATTAATGGCCCTTGGTGAAACTGGCCCGTAATGAACAGTGTATCACCTTAAACCCATTAATGGCCCGTTATTCCGTTGGGCCGTTTCTAGCCCATGTTATCTTTCGGCCTTCTCAGAGCCCATTTATTATTGGGCTCATTTCCAGCATTCGTTTACTTACGGCCCATTACTGTCATTTTCTGCTTGTGGGCCAAATTCAGCATGTGGTTACAGTCGGCCCGGTTGTGGTCCGTTAATACGTTGGGCCATTTTCATAGCGTCATCAAATACGGCCTATTCACGATGGCCCGTTATGGTCGGACCATGAACTGACGATTCGAACTCTAGCCCGTTTATGACCATAATGCGGTCTGTTTGGCCCATGTTTGGCCAATCGATCATACGGCCCGTATAAGGCCCATTGATGATACGACCCATAGAAGGCCCATTGTTTCTACGGACCGTAGAAGGCCCACTGTTTTCTACGGCCAGTAGGAGGCCCAATGTCACTACAGTAAATATTAGCCCATGGTTATTGTGGCCTAGTTTTAAAAAATAGGTTATTGCAGCCACTAGCAAACCGCAGAAAAAGAACTGCAATGACTACAAGCAAACAAATAAACAAGACAACAAGCAAAAAAATAAGCAAGCAACTAACGCTAGGCTATCACTGCTATTACACATATTACATCCACTAGGCATCAAAGTTCGCCACCAGTGCAAATATAGGGAACAGAGCAGCATATCATATACACTGGTTGTCAAAGTTGGCGACCAGCACAAATAAACGCCGCAACAAAACAAATCCTGAACTGAAACCACTTCAGAAGATCTCAAGAAACAATATCATGGGTACCCATAATGCTGGCAAGATGCTTATCAAGCTTATTAACTTTCTCTTGTTTGGCGCTTAAATCCTCCAGCGCTTGCTGTTGCACCAAGAAATATGCATCTGAATTCTGCAGGGACTTCCTCAGTCCTTCAGCTTCCTGTCGCAGCACATCTAATCGATGTCTTTCAACTTGAAGTTGAGACTCAAGAAGACGAACTGATTCAGGCAACGAGTTCGAAGAGCTTGTGCCAGCAGTAGTGGCCAGTAACTCGAACACTACATCAAGACAGGACTTTTGGGTTCTCTCACTGTTGTCAAGATAGTTTTTATCAGCTTTCTTGGAGACCAACAGGGATGTCTCACTATCTTGAACCTTATCTGCATTACTTCTATTACCATTGGATAACGCGGTACTGTTCTCCAATATTTTGTGCGCATTCTAAAAGAGAAACAAGTTGACACATCACATGTTTACCATGTTGTATATGAAACTCATTTTGGTAAATGAGTTCAGTAGTAAAGTGGACAGGATAACAGCATGAAACAAACATATATCTATGTACCATGGTCACTTTACGGTCTATATCATTCTAGTTTTTGTTGCCAAATCAAGATAGAGACACAGTTCAAATAATATTTGTTCAAGAAAAAGCAGAATAGACAGAATATAAGTGTGGGTCACTATAGAGAAATAACAACACTTATAATGTGCATGACATGAGAACATAACTGTTTATTCAATTGAAACTGAAATCAACATAGAGCAGGTTACAACAGCAAACCAGTTAAAGAAACAGGTTTAAAACATACCTGTTGCGCCATTGGAGTTTCAATTCCATCCTTCAAATTTGAAAATATTTGGTATGAGTAAATACAGTAATGCAAGAGCACAGGAGTATGAACCATAGCTACAGAACCTGACTTGAGAACAAATCTTCTTCTCCTTTAAGCGTTGAGTTGGGATTCGGAGTGGTGGTCCTCGTGCTTTGGGTGCTCTGTGGTGCAGACGGTGCTCTGTCAACTGGAACTGGGTTACTATCTGTCGGGGTTGGGGTTAGAAGGGGTGTAGCTGGTTCTCTGTCCAACTGGGTAGGGGTACAATCTGCGAGAGTCTGGGTTATGTGTGGTGGATCTGGTCCTTGGGCAAGTACAACCGTGGTTCAATCTGCATCAACTGGTAGCACTATCTTTTTTGAAGACTGTGTTGTTACTCCCTTAGATACTGCCATCACGCTCTCCAATTCAAATGGCTGATAAACAAGAAAAGTAATTGAAAGTATAGACATTGTATGATAGATAGGTGCAATGGATAGTGGGGAATAAAAGAGGGCATGAAATAATTCATATTTATGTTGTCTAACCAAACAGGATAGCATGACACAATTTCACATATATGATGGCTAACTAAACAGGATATCATGACACAATTTCACATTATGATGGCTAACTAAAAAGATGGAAAGACATAGTTCAAAATATGAGACTATGTAAACAGGATGACATGACATAACTATATAATGTGTTTATTAAATAGGTTGGCATGCCATAATTCACATACATTCACGGATAGAATGCCATAATTCAAAATATGATGACTGTAAACACTAAACAGGATGAGATGATATAACTATATGATGTCTTTATTAAATGGGTTGCCATGCCATAATTCAGATAGATGATGTGTATGTACTATGTAAACATGATGGCATGATATAATTCAAATATATGATTTATATAGTAAGAAAGTAATCAGATGGCAATCCATATATGATGTAAAAACTAAGCAATGCAAGACAACATGCATGACATGGGTAATATAACCCTGCCAAGTTTGAGCATAGACCTCAGGGGGGAAATAGGACTGGTCATCAGTCTCTAAATCCTCCTCTAAGGAGCTCTCTATAACCAGCAAGATGTCTGCTTCAGCAGGTAGCATTGTCTGCACTAAATACCTTGTTTTCACTCCAGATACGTCCATCACCGCTTCAAATGGCTGATGCACAGGAAGAGTAGTTGAATATACAAACGTTGTCGACAAATGGAACACGTAATACAAAAAAATGATAGCATGATATAATTCACATACATGATGATTGGCTAAACAGCATGGCATTGCATAATTCACATATATAATGCCTTTGCAACAAGATAGCATTGTATAATTCACATATATAATGTCTTGCAACAAGATGGCAATGCATAATTCACATATATGGTAATTAGACACTGAACAGGTGGCATTCACACAAAGCATGTCTAAACTAATCAAATGACATAGCAATGCGAGACACCATACGCACAATATGAGCAACATAACCCTGCCAAGTTAGAGCATACACCTCAGAGGGGGGGATAGGACTGGTCATCTGTCTATGAATCCTCCTATGAGGAGCTATCCGTAACTAGCGAGATATGCGCTTCGTCAGATAGCATAGTCTGCTCTGAAGACCTTGTTTTCACTCCAGAATTTGCCATCACCGTGTCAAATGGCTGATGCACATGAAGAGCAGTTGAATGTACTAGCATTGTTGACAAATGTAATATGTAACGAAAAAAAAGGATGGCCTGATATAATTTACATATAAGATGACTGGCTAAGCAGGACAGCATTGCAAAATTCACATATATGATGCCTGGCTAAACAAGATGGCATTGCATAATTCACATAAACGATGAATAAACTAAACAGATGGCATTCGCACAAAGGATGTCTAA
This sequence comes from Triticum dicoccoides, assembly GCF_002162155.2. Classification (NCBI taxonomy): domain Eukaryota; kingdom Viridiplantae; phylum Streptophyta; class Magnoliopsida; order Poales; family Poaceae; genus Triticum; species Triticum dicoccoides. The sequence continues at coordinate 517,230,851 of NC_041389.1, forward strand.
ACTAAGCAGATGACATATTTGATGTATAAAGTAAGCAATGCAAGCCACCATATGCATGATATAACCAACACAACATGCCAAGTTAGAGCGAAGACCTCGGGGGTAAATAGGAGTTGTCTTCTCCTTCTAAATCCCCCTCAGAACAGATATCTTCCTCTCGATTACAATCTGAAATGCATGGAGGGGGCTGCCTTTGCGCCTACCATGGAGCGACGTCTGCATGAAATTTTATTGCCATGCAAGGCTCGTCTCTTTTGCTCTACATGTTCAGTTCCATTGTTTACAATAACTGTCATGCATAGGGATAAAACATAGTGAGATTATGTAAGGAGTACATGCAGAAAACCAGAGTGATGGTAGCAACCTGTGGATAGACCCAAAACCAATAATAGCAGGCAGATAATGGCTTCAGTTAAAAAATACAGATAATGGCTTCTTTACTGTTTGTTTCCCACCCAACATGAAACTCATAGTAGACACCGGAGATTAACCAGATAGTAGATAGATACTATTGATAGCGGCCCCGATATGTACCCCACAACCATTTAAAAAATCAAGTTTGACCATTAGGTTGGAGCTGACTTAGAGTCTAATCGGTGAACAGGACGATAAAGTAGCATCTAATATTAAGTGATGCATAACGTAAGCAAACACGAAAGAGTGTGACCTCTCTTGCGGACCCGTGTAGTCCTCGAGGTCATCTGCTTGGTTGATGATGGTAATGCAGTTTTCATGGCTGTCGGCGGCGGGGAAGAAGATCTGAGGTGGCGAAAGACAGTCTGGAGGCCGGATCCCTGATGTGCTGGACCCTTCTGTCGTTGGAGCAGCTGAGCTGGGGTGGACGACGGCGCAGTAGGAGCGGGACAAACCACGCAAGGTTTTCTTTCACAACTATTTGTAAGAGAAGTAATTATGTAAGGGCTTGTTTGAATTGGAGGATTCCAACAATGCAGGGATAGGAAATAGACAGGAATAGGATAGGAATGCACGTGCAAAACAGAGAATTTATAAACACAGGATTTCTACCAATCTGGGTGTTTGATTCACAATAATTGGAATATCACAGGATGCAAAGAAGCATGGTGAGATTAAGTCAAACCACAAGAAAATGTATGGTTATAATGCTATTATGCTACTATCTCTTAGTCTTGTGCTTCATGAATAGGAATTTGAAAAGGAGGACAAGTGATAACTAAAATTCCTACGTTTTTTCTTTCAAGGAGACACTAAAGGAACAAATCTGTGTGCTCAGTGTACAATATATATAAATATAACATGTAGAGTAAAAAAGAGATGCAACAAGTGTACAACCTCTTTCGCGAAGCCATGTCGATCTCAGCATGACTGGGTTGGCCGGTGAGGATGCTCTGGCTGACTTTGATGTCGGAGGAGGGGAAGAAGATCTGAGGTGTCTACAGATGGAGCCCGAGGTACTGCCCCGCTGTGATGCAGGGTTTCATCATTGGAGCAGCTCCGGTGAGTTGTACGACGCCGAGACTGAAGCAGGACAAGAGAGACAATGAACAACCTTAACCTGAGTGGAATTCTAATAGCATCTCCAATACATGACATAAAATACATAACCACAAAGTGCTAGATGTAAAATACATCAGCTGCTCATCTCTGAACTTAATTGTCGAAACTGAATTAACTGTCGAAACTGAACTTAACTGTCGAAACTGAACTTAACTGTCGAAACTGAATTTTGATGTCGAAACTGAATTTTGCTGTCGAAACTGAACGCACTAGCAAGGTGAGGCTACACGTTGTTCGACTGACTTTTTCATCTCTGGTCAGTCGATTTTGCAGCCGTTGGATACAGAATCAAGGGCCTATGGTTCATCTACAACCTCCACCCCCTAAGCCGCCAGCCACCACCGGCCAAACAGCAGCCCCCCGCCTCCTGCGGCCGGCGGTGCGCCGCCCTGCCCGCCCCGAAAACACTCCCCACCATAGGTCCGCCACCGCCCCGGCCATCCCTCTAGCCC
>NC_041389.1:517233093-517235817 GCF_002162155.2 Triticum dicoccoides
CGACTGACCCAAAAGTCGATTCAGCCGACTGAAGTGTAGCTAAATCGGAGCAGCATTGCAAGCAAGAGCAAGAGCGAGACCAGCAACGTGAGCAAGAGTAGACTAGGCAGGGGACCGAGAGCAAGAGCAGAGCAGCAGCACGAGTGAGAGCTAAATCAGCAGCAGCTCCTACTGACGTGGATGTCGCTGCCGAGGGAGCGACGCCGTGGACGAAGTGGCCGGCGACGCCGCCGTGGATGGATTCGCGCCGTGTCAGCTTGGGACCGAGCGCCGGCAGCACCGTGAGATCAAATCAAGAAGAAAATGCGGCGATTAGTGTACAACCTCTTTGGTGGCGCCGATTAGGCCGCAGCTTCATCCGAGGAAACGCTGGTGATGATACTCTTCCGGTGGTGCAGGTGAAGACGGCGGTGTGTGAATGGAGGTGGCGCGAAAGACGAGGGGAACATCGGGGCAGCTCCTTGGAGGTGGAGGACGGAGTGGTTGAACCGGCGGGACAACGAGATCGACGACGGATCCTCATCCGGTACGGTGGATGAGGGACGTCGAGGTGTTGCTGTGGACGATGTCGTCGGGGAAGAGGCTCCGGCTGGGTGGCGAACGGAGCAGGGTGTGGGGTTTCGTCGTGGGTTTTCGCGGCCTCGGTGTACGAATGGGTGGGCGGATGGGATGGCAGTGGGGAACCATGGCTGAGGGACGCGCTTGTCCGAAATGTGGGGTTAGTTATGAAAGTACCCCCACCGATTTGAGGCGCTTCTTTCGGTTCAGGGGTACCACGGGCATTTCACGTGTCGGGATTTCACAGGAGGTGGGAGTTTTCACGCGCGTTGTAATTTCGGAATAGCAAGGTGCGGGTTGAGATGGAGGGAGTTGTCGGAGCACAACGAGACAAAGATATATCTTAAATATTTCAGGCTAAAAAGGTGTGGGTTGAAATTTCCGGACAAGCCTAACGTGTACTGTACCAAATCAATGCGAACTACAAATGTCATTAAAAACTTTGAATTCATGTTATTTTCAATTAAAATATTTCTCTACGTGTATAATGCATGCAACCTACTACTCAAATGAACGTTTTAGTGCATTCCAAACGTATATACTACCGCTTCAATATGAACTAAATTTGAATTCGTTTCTCTATTTGAATAAGATCTACAGTAATGATTGTTGTGAAGTCAAAGCATTTGAATTTGTTTCTCTATTTTAATAAGATCTACAATCATCATTATTGTCAAGTTAAACCATCGTTTGTGTATTATCTTCACATCACACCACATGATTAGTCTCGAGTTACATATGAACTATGTGTACTATATGAACTCGAACTCGAATTTTTGAATCCACTTTATTTTGATTTCAAATCACATTACATTTCTAGCTCTAGCTAGATCTTCATAATCTAAACCATGTCTCATATGTATAATGTGTTTATCACATTATGTATGGTGCCCCGCCCCCTACGCCTACAAGTATTTAGATGTGAGTTGCAAACACCACACATTACCACAAATTCAAATAAAATGTGATAATGTTCAATATATAGTATTGTTTAGATTGTTCGATATTTAGTTGTAAGCCACAAACGCCACACATTATCAGAAAGTCAAATAAAATGTGAAGTTGTTTGATGTATAGTATGGTTTAGATTGTTCGACATTTAGCTGTGATTTGCAAATGCCATGCATTATCACATTATGGTATAACATGTGCACATCACGTGTATCACCTCTATATTCATGCATGCAATGTTTAAAACACTATGATCTCCTACTCAAATATATGAATCCGCTTTCATATCAAATTATGATCTTTGTTAGTCTCTTACACCCACACAATCCTCTAACCTTTGTAGCTACCACTAACTTTCTCTCGTGCATGCACATGCCCTCCTCGCCCTCCCCCTCCCTCGGCATTCTATCCACCGGGCACATTCATTTTTTTAGGTCGTTCTCCCAGAGTCTCCACAACTCCTTTCCGACACACACCGACCGATAAACCTCTCCAGTGATGCCTGCCTACAACATACACACACACACACCTTCAATATCCTCCTTTATGTGTCCTTGCCTCGTGTCTCTCATACGGTCACACACACGTGTAAACTCTCGCCCCTCTTTTCATCTATCTCACAATCCCACACTCCTCCCCCTATCTAGCTAGTAGTTGGGCCTCTCGCACCACCTCCTAGCTCCATTCTCTCTGTCTATCCGTCTCGCTGGGCCTTATTTGCCTCTAACAAATGGACGTACACCGACCGATCTCTCGCTATACATATAGCTAGATAGGCCCTTATAACTCGTTTTTACCCACGCATCGATCGATCTACCTCATTAGTTGTGTCTCTCCCTTCCTCGGACAAACAACAATTGATCTATCGATCTAGTTAGGTTTGCTTACCAAACACATGGTTCCCCTTCATCATCCATGGATGCATCCCGACAGATCTATCACGCACAGGCACACACAGAAACACATCCCCACTCTTATTGATAACATTGTAGTTCCACCCTCAGTTTGTCTAGTAGGCCTCTCCCACCATCTCCGAGAAGCAACTCCATCACCCATCCAGCACTCTACCCCTCTCCCTCCCTCTCTCTCTCTCCTCTCTCTCTTTCTCTCTGTCCCATCATATTTCCCGTCCTTCAGTTATGTATGGATGTCGACCGATCTCCCTCAAGACATAGCTGGGTCTCTCCTTCTCAACACATATACGAGTCGTTCTAC
>NC_041389.1:517236133-517248303 GCF_002162155.2 Triticum dicoccoides
GAGCGCTCTAGTCATGTCTCCCTGCCACACACAAACTTGACATGTGCCCTCTAACGTTTCGATAGGCCAGTCGCCCTATATCTTTGACTTGCACACACACACATAATTTTGATGGCTCTCTTCATCGATCTCGCACCCACCCACTTGATCCTCTCTTCGACTCTATCGATAGCTATGACCCCTCCCTCTCTTCTCGTGGATTTCCCGGCCCACTATGTATGATATGGATAGGCCTCCATTTCACACACATTGCATGCAAAATTTTGTTTGAGATGTCATCAACACATATTCCCACAAATAATTCACGAAATCAACCCCCACCCCACCCCCACCCCCACCCCAAAACAAAAAACACTCACGAACACGGTTTGTATCTCTCACACACACCCACGTAGGTGGGGGACATGCACGAAGAGAAGAGGTGCATGCTCGGCGCACGTACTCCCGTCTCTTTCCCAACCACACCCGCGCGGGTACACGGTGGAGCTCATTTCTGTACGAAAAAGGCAGCCCATGTGGTAATTTGGCACGTGTACTGGTTGTCCACTTGGTGGAGGGAGGATCATCTACCACGGGTGAACAAACAAATTGCGACTTGACGCGTTATGTTAAATTAAAAAAGAGGCAAACCATGTGGGGCCTACCTTAGAGGCAAGGCTCTGTACACCGGAGTACTTTTGATGTGTCCCATCAACTCGTAGAACGAGGAGAAGCTTGCTTAGTATGCCGTCTCCCCCGCCCACGGGCGCAGTGGCTCGCAGGATGAGGTGAAGCTTGCTCCGCCTTATTCCCGCTCCCTCACCCATGCGCGTGGTGGCTCGCGGGGCGAGGAGAAAATTTTACTACTCCCTCTGTTTACTCCTCATCCCTACTACCTTGGTTATAGAGATTATATCATATTGTTTGGAATATATATGTCCTTTAGTAGATTTCAATATCAACTACTAGTACATACTCCAAACACTGATGTATATAGACGTATTTTAGAGTGTAGATTCACTCATTTTGCTCCGTATGTAGCACTCTCTCTCGCACCTCGACCCTCGCCCACGTGGTGGACGTGCAGCAATTCATTCGGTCTCATATAGCCAGAACGATATATACTGCACCACCATTATTGCTCGACTTGCCGAAGAGGCGAAGAGCCAATCGCAAGGTTAATATTTTGGAGATGCCAAGCGCAAGGTTATAGGAGAACGAGTAGTAGGTGGCGCGTCATTTATAAATAAAGTTTTTTTTCTTCAGTGGCGCGTACGCAATATGATAGGTTCATATGGAGAGAAAAGGAAACCGCTCCACTATATACATAGTCAGGATGGGCCAGCCTACACAGTTGCTTGCTGGGGTTGCTCTCTTCACACTCTCTCACACAAAACGACTGTGGCCACATCTCTAACATCCTGGCAGATCACGTCCGCTTGGGGAAGGGGTGGATGCTTAGTGTAGATGTTGTGGTCATCGCCGACGGCGAAAACCCACTGTCGGCATGTCCCGATCAGGGGTCCCCGCTGTTCTCTCTCACAAAGCTGGTGAGGTTGCCTTCGTCCCTTCCTCACTGCCGCGACGTAGGCAGTTGTCACCTCCCGCCGCCCTCCTCAAGGTTGAGCTACGTCCCTCAGGTACAACTCCCTTTATAGTCGGCTTGCACCACTGCTCCAGCTGCCCACATCACTCCCTGTGGATATTTCTCTACTTCTTTACCCCGCACATACCTCTACTGGCTTCTATGTACTGTATTTGTGATGAGTTTATGTCTCATCAACTAGTACGAGTAATCTTATTCTAATCATGCTTCTTCAATTTCTTTGCCACAGGGACGCTCATCTCGATTTTGGTGAACTGCACAAAATGATCGGATGGTCAAAAGGTTGCAAACTTCATTTATTAGGAAGCTCGAATGTTGCCAGCAAATTGAAGCCTGGTCAGGGTTCACGGTTCAAGGGCTAGGGACTGCATGGATCGTTTTTTTCTTTAGCTGCCTATGTTCCAAAATAAGTGTCAACTTTAGTAGTGGTACAACTTTGTACTAAAGTTTGCACAAAGTTGAGACACTTATTTTGGAACGGAGGGAGTACATATTTGCTATGATCTGTCAATCATTGAGATGCAATAGCATGCATGTTAGTCTCATTTGTATTTGATGAAATGTTGCAACGGGCAACCTTGGACGCAAGATACATGTAACAGAAGCTGGAAGCTTCATAGCATTGTACAAATTTATCTCACTGATAAATTACAGTATGTACTATACTAGTACTTCCTCCATTCCTAAATATAAGTCTTTGTAGATATTTCACCATGAACCACATGCAGATGTATATAGATGTATTTTAAGTGTACATCCTTTCATTTTGTTCCATATGTAGTTCACCTAGTGGAATCTCTACAAAGGCTTATCTACTAGTAATAGCTAGCCCCCACTACTAGGAATTCTCTATCCTCTCCTTGGCCACATCATCAAAATTAATGTAGCCGTTAGATGAACTAAATCAGTCCATAATAGCCGTCTAATCTAGACATTGAGAGGCTCCGCACTAAGCCATATGCAAGCATGCAGAAATACCGTGGCATGCATGTGAGTGGGTTTTAAATCACATCAACATGTCTGCATGCAAGCATGCACCGGTAGCATGCATGTAAGTGAGCTTTTAAGTTCCATTAACATGTCAAAAAGAAAAATATAATCCCATTATGCAGTAGGAGTTGGCTGATCTTTTTTCCTTACGTGGGATGATCTAAATGATGATGGGAGTTTATTTAGTTTGGCTACCACATTTGTCATGCGGTTATAGAGTTTTTTTAGTTCCATGAAATCAATAATTTTGCGCAGAGAGATATACGGTTGTTCCGCGGCAACGCGCGGGGACTCATCTAGTAATATTTAGGAACGGAGGGAGTACTATGTAAAGAGTTAGGTGTCGCACGGTGATAGTGTGAGGTGGGCCATGTAATCACTAAGCCTGCATGTTTTCACTGCTCTTGCACTCCTCCGCTGTAAGAATGGAGAAAATTGTAATCTAGTAGTAGTACCTCCTTTCGCCGAAAGCGTGGGACATCCAGCAGTCCTACCACCTCAGTAATAAAGACCAATGAGCCGTCAAATCACATAGACCTGGCAGTAAGTTGGACGGACGAAGCAACCATCACTCTTGCGCCACTGAGAGGTCGCGTCCGCTCTGCCCGGGCATGAATGCTGCACCGATTTTCTGGAGCGGCGTTGACCGTTTTAGGCAGGAAGTGCGCGCGGGCGATGGAGGGGCTTTGGGTGGGCCAGGCTGGTCAGGAGCTGGCGTGGCAGATATCCGCATGTCCCTACCGGACACGCCCGGAAACGAGAGGATGCACCAACTCTCGCGGCTAAAATCGTACAATACACACCATATCTTTGTTGGAGTAGGTTCATACGTCTCCAACGTATCTATAATTTTTTATTGTTCCATGCTATTATATTACCCCTTGTGGATGTTTATGGGCTTTATTTTACACATTATTCTCATATTTGGGACTAACCTACTAACCAGACCCAGCCTGTATTGTTGTTTTTTTGCCTATTTCAGTATTTCGAAGAAAAGGAATATCAAACGGGGTCCAAACGGAATGAAACCTTCGGAAGCGTGATTTTTGGAACGAACGTGATCCAGGGGACTTGGAGTGCAAGTCAAGAAGCAGCTGAGGCGGACAAGAGAGGGTAGAGCGCCCCCCCCCCCCTATAGGGCGTGCCCCCTGTCTCGTGGGCCCCTCGGGTGGCCACCGACGTACTTCTTCCCCCTATATAAGCCTACGTACCCTGAAAACATCTAGGGAGCACCCGAAACACAATTTCCACCGCCGTAACCTTCTGTATCCGCGAGATGCCATCTTGGAGCCTTCACCGGCGCTCTGCCGGAGGGGGAATCGACCACGGAGGGCTTCTACATCAACACCATAGTCCTTCCGATGAGTTGTGAGTAGTTTACCACAGACCTTCGGGTCCATAGTTATTAGCTAGATGGCTTCTTCTCTTTTGTTGGATCTCAATAAAATGTTCTCCCCCTCTCTTGTGGAGATCTATTTGATGTAATCTCTTTTTGCGGTGTGTTTGTCGAGATCCGATGAATTGTGGGTTTATGATCAAGTTTATCTATGAGAAATATTTGAATCTCCTATGAATTCTTTTATGTATGTTTGAGTTATCTTTGCAAGTCTCTTTGAATTATCAGTTTGGTTTGGCCTACTAGATTGATCTTTCTTGCTGTGGGAGAAGTTCTTAGATTTGGGTTCAATCTTGCGGTGTCCTTACCCAGTGACAGAAAGGGTTGCAAGGCACGTATTGTAATCTTGCCATCGAGGATAAAAAGATGGGGTTTATATCATATTGCATGAGTTTATCCCTCTACATCATGTCATCTTGCTTAATGTGTTACTCTGTTCTTTGTGAACTTAATACTCTAGATGCAGGCAGGAGTCGGTCGATGTGTGGAGTAATAGTAGTAGATGCAGGCAGGAGTTAGTATACTTGTTGCGTACGTGATTCCTATATACATGATCATGCCTAGATAATCTCATAATTATTCGCTTTTCTATCAATTGCTCGACAGTAATTTGTTCACCCACCGTAATACTTATGCTATCTTGAGAGAAGCCTCTAGTGAAACATATGGCCCCGGGTCTATCTTTTATCATATTTGCTTTCAATCTACTTTTATTTGCATCTTTACTTTTTGCATCTATATTATAAAACACACAAAATATATTTATCTTATCATACTATCTCTATCAGATCTCACTTTTGCAAGTGGCTGTGAAGGGATTGACAAACCCTTTATTGCATTGGTTGCGAGTTCTTGGTTTGTTTGGGTAGGTGCATGGGACTTTTGAGGAGCCTCCTACTGGATTGATATCTTGGTTCTCAAAAACTGAGGGAAATACTTACGCTACTATTGCTGCATCACCCTTTCCTGTTCAAGGAAAACCAACGCAAGCTCAAGACGTAGCAAGAAGGATTTCTAGCGTCATTGCCGGGGAGGTCTTCGCTCAAGTCAAGACATACCAAGTACCCATCACAAACTCATCTCCCTCGCATTTACATTATTTGCTATTTTCCTCTCGTTTTCCTCTCCCCCACTTCACCCTTGCCGTTTTATTTGCCCTCTCTTTCCCAATCACCTCCTATCTTTTTCGCTTGCCTTTTTCTGTTTGCTTGTGTGTTGGATTGCTTGTTGCCATGGCGCAAGATAATACCAAATTGTGTGATTTATCCAATACCAATAATAATGATTTCCTTAGTACTCCGATTGCTCCTCTTAATGATGTTGAGTCTTGTGAAATCAATACTGCTTTGCTGAATCTTGTTATGAAATATCAATTCGCCGGCCTTCCTAGTGAAGATGCCGCTACTCATCTAAACAACTTTGTTGATTTGTGTGATATGCAAAATAAGAAAGATACGGATAATGATATTGTTAAATTGAAGTTATTTCTGTTTTCACTTAGAGATCGTGCTAAAGTTTGGTTTTCGTCTTTGCCTAAAAATAGTATTGATTCTTGGAACAAGTGCAAAGATGCTTTTATCTCTAAGTATTTTCCTCCCGCTAAGATTACCACTCTTAGGAACGATATTATGAATTTTAAATAACTTGATCATGAGCATGTTGCCCAATCTTGGGAAAGAATGAAATTGATGATTCGCAATTGCCCTACTCATGGTTTGAATTTATGGATGATCATACAAAAAATTTATGCCGGTTTAAACTTTGCTTCTAGAAATATTTTAGATTCGGCCGCGGGAGGCACCTTTATGGAAATCACGTTAGGAGATGCTACAAAACTTCTTGATAATATTATGGCAAATTATTCTCAATGGCACACCGAAAGATCTTCTAGTAAAAGAGTGCATGCTATAGAAGAAATCAATATTTTGAGTGGAGAGATGGATGAACTTATGAAATTGTTTGCTACTAAAACTACTCCTCTTGATCCCAATGATATGCCTTTGTCTACTTTGATTGAGAATAATAATGAATCTATGGATGTGAATTTTGTTGGTAGGAATAGTTTTGGAAACAATGCTTATAGAGGAAACTTTAATTCTATATCGTTCCCTAGTAATTCCTCTAATAATTATGGAAATTCCGACAATAATTCTTATGGTAATTTTAATAAGTTGCCCTCTGATTTTGACAATAGTGTGAAAGAATTTATGATTTCTCAAAAGAATTTTAATGCCTTGCTTGAAGAAAAATTGCTCAAAGTTTATGATTTGGCTAGGAACGTCGATAGACTTTCGCATGGTGTTGATTCTCCTAAACTTAGAGCTTCTTCCCCTAAGCATGATATCAATGAGTCTCTCAAAGCAATGAGAATTTCCATTGATGAGTGCAAGGACAGAACCGCTAGATTGCGTGCTAAGAAAGATTGCTTTGTAAAGGCGTGTTCTTCTAGTTTTCATGAAAATAATGATGAGGATCTTAAAGTTATTGATGTGTCTCCTATTAGATCTTTGTTTTGAAATATGAATCTTGATAATAATGGGACTGAAGATGAGTCAACTTTATTTAGAAGGAGTCCCAAAAATTCGGAGTTTTTAGATCTTGATGCTAAATTTGGTAAAAGTGGGATTGGAGAGGTCATGACTTTAAATAGCATTGAACCCACTATCTCAGATTTCAAGGAATTTGATTATGATAATTGTTCTTTATAAGGTTGTATTTCCTTGTTGCAATCCGTTGTTAATTCTCCTCATGCTTATAGTCAAAATAAAGCTTTTACCAAACATATCGTTGATGCCTTGTTGCAATCTTATGATGAAAAACTTAATTTGGAAGTTTCTATACCTAGAAACTTAATGATGAGTGGGAACCTACTATAAAAAATAGAATTAAAGATCATGAGTGTTTTGCTTTGTGTGATTTGGGTGCTAGTGTTTCCACGATTTCGAAAACTTTATGTGATATTCTAGGTTTCCATGATCTTGATGATTGCTCTTTAAATTTGCACCTTGCGGATTCCACCATTAAAAATCCAATGGGAAGGATCAATGATGTTCTCATTTTTGTAAATAGAAATTTGGTGCCCGTAGATTTTATCGTTCTTGATATAGATTGCAATCTTTCTTGCCCTATTATTCTTGGTAGACCTTTCCTTAGAACGATTGGTGCGATTATTGATATGAAGGAAGGGAATATTAGATTCCAATTTCCATTAAAGAAAGGCATGGAGAACTTTCCAAGAAATAAACTTAAATTAACTTATGAATCTATCATGCGAGCTACTTATGAATCAAGTGCCAAAGATGGCACTACTTAGATATATCCTCGCTTTTATGCCTAGCTAGGGGCGTTAAACGATAGCGCTAGTTGGGAGGCAACCCAATTTTCTTTATGTTTTTTGTTTTTGTTCCTGTTTAGTAATACATTTTGCATCTACATTCTATTTAGATGTGTTTTTATCTTTTAATTAGTGTTTGTGCCAAGTAGAACCTATAGGATAAACTATGATGATAGTTGATTTGATTCTGCTGAAAAACAGAAACTTTGCACTCACGAGAAAAAAATCAATAAATCACAGAAACGAGATTTTGCGTTGATTATTTTTTCTGCTGATCAATAAATAAATTTTCCAGCACGTCCTATTTTGGTAGGATTTTTAGAGTTCCAGAAGCTTGCGTTAGTTACAGATTGCTACAGACTGTTCTAATTTTGACAGATTCTGTTTTTCGTGTGTTGTTTGCTTATTTTGATGCATCTATGGCTAGTATGTAAGGGTATGAACCATAGAGAACTTGGAATACAGTAGGTTTAACACCAAAATAAATAAAGAATGAGTTCATTATAGTACCTTATGTGGTGGTTTTGTTTTCTTTCACTAACGGAGCTTATAAGATTTCCTGTTGAGTTTTGTGTTGTGAAGTTTTCAAGTTTTGGGTAAAGCTTTTATGGACTATGGAATAAGGAGTGGCAAGAGCCTAATCTTGGGGATGCCCATGGAACCCCAAGATATTCAAGGATAGCCAAAAGCCTAAGCTTGGGGATGCCCCGGGAAGGCATCCCCTCTTTCGTCTTCATTCATTGGTAACTTTACTTGGAGCTATATTTTTATTCGCCACATGATATGTGTTTTGCTTGGAGCATCGTGTATTATATAAGTCTTTGCTTTTTAGTTTACCACAATAATCCTTTCTTTACACACATTTTGGGAGAAGCCTATTTGATTAGAATTTATTAGAATACTCTATGTGCTTCACTTATATCTTTTGAGCTTGATAGTTTTTGCTCTAGTACTTCACTTATATCTTTTAGAGCACGGCGGTGGCTTGATTTTATAGAAATTGTTAGTCTCTCATGCTTCACTTATATTATTTTGAGAGTATTTTAGAACAGCATGGTATTTGCTTTGGTTACAAATTTGGTCCTAGAATGATGAGCATCCAAGTTGGGTATAATAAAAACTATCATAGGAAGTGAATTGGATGTAATGGTCAATTTGATACTTGATAATTGTTTTGAGATATGGAGATAGTGATATTGAAGTCATGCTAGTTGGGTGATTATGAATTTAAAGAATGCTTGTGTTGAAGTTAGCAAGTCCCGTAGCATGCACGTATGGTTAAAGTTGTGTAACAAATTTGAAACATGAAGTGTACCTGGCTTGTGCATCCTTATGAGTGGCGGTCGGGGACGAGCAATGGTCTTTTCCTACCAATCTATCCCCCTAGGAGCATGCGCGTTGTGCTTGATTTTTGATGACTTCTAAATTTTTGCAATAAGTATATGAGTTCTTTTGACTAATGTTGAGTCCATGGATTATACACACTTTTACCTTTGCACCATTGCTAGCCTCTTCGGTACCGTGCATTGCCCTTTCTCACCTTGAGAGTTGGTGCAAACTTCGCCGGCGCATCCAAACCCCGTGATATGATACGCTCTATCACACATAGACCTCCTCATATCTTCCTCAAAAAAGCCACCATACCTACCTATTATGGCATTTCCATAGCCATTCCAAGATATATTGCCATGCAACTTTCCACCGTTTTGTTTATCATCATCATGACATACTTTACTTTTGTCATATTGCTATTGCATGATCATGTAGTTGACATCGTATTTGTGGCAAAGACACAATGCATTATTTTTCATACATGTCACTCTTGATTCATTGCACCATCCCGGTACACCACCGGAGGCATTCATATAGAGTCATATCTTGTTCTAGTTTCGAGTTGTAATGCATATGTTGTAATCAATGAACGTGTGATGATCATCATTAGTAGAGCATTGCCCAAAAAGAAAAAGAAAGAAAAAAAAGAAAAAAGGCCCAAAAAAGAAAAGAAAAAAGGGAAAAGAAGAAAAAAGAAGAAAAAAGAAAGAAAAAAAATAAAAAAATAAAAAGGGCAATGTTACTATCTCTTTTTCCACACTTGTGCTTCAAAGTAGCACCATGTTCTTCATGTAGTGAGTCTCATATTTTGTGCTTCAAAGTAGCACCATGCTTTTCATATAGTGAGTCTCATAGGTTTTCTTTTTCATACTAGTGGGAATTTTTCATTATAGAACTTGGCTTGTATATTCCTACAATGGGCTTCCTCAAATGCCCTAGGTCTTTGTGAGCAAGCAAGTTGGATGCACACCCACTACTTTTCTTTTGTTGAGCATTCATTTATAGCTCTAGTGCATCCGTTGCATGGCAATCCCTACTCCTCATGTTGACATCAATTGATGGGCATCTCCATAGCCCATTGATTATCCTCGTCAATGTGAGACTTTCTCCTTTTTTGTCTTCTCCACGCAATCCCCATCATCATATTCTATTCCACCCATAGTGCTATATCCATGGCTCACGCTCATGTATTGCGTGAAGGTTGAAAAAGTTTGAGATTATTTAAGTATGAAACAATTGCTTGGCTTGTCATCGGGGGTATAGAAGTTGGGAACATCTTTGTGTGACGGAAATGAAGCATAGCCTAACTATATGATTTTGTAGGGATGAACTTTCTTTTGCCATGTTATTTTGAGAAGACATGATTGCTTTGATTAGTATGCTTGAAGTATTATTATTTTTATGTCAATATGAACGTTTGTCTTGAATCTTCCAGATCAGAATATTCATACCACAATTAAGAAGATTTACATTGAAATTATGCCAAAGTATCACTCTGCATTAAAAATTCATTTTTATCATTTACCTACTCGAGGACGAGCAGGAATTAAGCTTGGGGATGCTTGATACGTCTCCAACGTATCTATAATTTTTGATTGTTCCATGCTATTATATTACCCCTTTTGGATGTTTATGGGATTTATTTTACACATTATTATCATTTTTGGGACTAACCTACTAACCGGAGGCCCAGCCCCTATTGCTGTTTTTTTGCCTATTTCAGTATTTCGAAGAAAAGGAATATCAAACGGAGTCCAAATGGAATGAAACATTCGGAAGCGTGATTTTTGGAACGAACGTGATCCAGGGGACTTGGAGTGCAAGTCAAGAAGCAGCCGAGGCGGCCACGAGAGGGTAGGGCGCCCCCCTATAGGGCGCGCCCCCTGTCTCGTGGGCCCCTTGGGCGGCCACCGACGTGCTTCTTCCTCCTATGTAAGCCTACGTACCCCGAAAACATCCAAGGAGCACCCGAAACACAATTTCCACCGCCGTAACCTTCTGTATCCGCGAGATCCCATCTTGGAGCCTTCGTCGGCGCTCTACCGGAGGGGGAATCGACCACGGAGGGCTTCTACATCAACACCATAGCCCTTCCGATGAGTTGTGAGTAGTTTACCACAGACCTTCGGGTCCATAGTTTTGAGCTAGATGGCTTCTTCTCTCTTTTTGGATCTCAATACAATGTTCTCCCCCTCTCTTGTGGAGATCTATTCGATGTAATCTCTTTTTGCGGTGTGTTTGTCGAGATCCAATGAATTGTGGGTTTATGATCAAGTTTATCTATGAGAAATATTTTAATCTCCTCTGAATTCTTTTATGTATGATTGAGTTATATTTGCAAGTCTCTTCGAATTATCAGTTTGGTTTGCCCTACTAGATTGATCTTTCTTTCATGGGAGAAGTGCTTAGCTTTGTGTTCAATCTTGCGGTGTCCTTTCCCAGTGACAGAAAGAGTTGCAAGGCATGTATTGTATTGTTTCCATCAAGGATAAAAAGATGGGGTTTATATCATATTGCATGAGTTTATCCCTCTACATCATGTCATCTTGCTTAATGCATTACTTTGTTCTTTGTGAACTTAATACTCTAGATGCAGGCAGGAGTCGGTCGATGTGTGGAGTAATAGTAGTAGATGCAGGCAGGAGTCGGTCTACTTGTTGCGGACGTGATGCCTATATAAATGATCATGCCTAGATAATCTCATAATTATTCACTTTTATATCAATTGCTCGATAGTAATTTGTTCACCCACCATAATACTTATGCTATCTTGAGAGAAGCCTCTAGTGAAACCTATGGCCCCCGGGTCTATCTTTTATCATATTTGCTTTCAATCTACTTTTATTTGCATCTTTACTTTTTGCATCTATATTATAAAACACAAAAAATATATTTATCTTATCATACTATCTCTATCAGATCTCACTTTTGCAAGTGGCCGTGAAGGGATTGACAACCCCTTTATTGCGTTGGTTGCGAGTTCTTGGTTTGTTTGTGTAGGTGTGTGGGACTTTTGAGGAGCCTCCTACTGGATTGATACCTTGGTTCTCAAAAACTGAGGGAAATACTTACTCTACTATTGCTCAAGACGTATCATAGGTCGATCTGTCGCTCTCTCTAACACATACATGTTGTTAAACACACACACGCACACGCACACACCTTGGTAACGTTGCACCTTCTAACGTGACTTATTACACCTACACGGAGGGAGTAGTAAGTATACGAGATACGGTGGCACACTGACTTAAGTCGAATACAAGTGCCCAAAATTTGTGTGCATGTTATAATAAGGATTCACTTAAAATAGTACGTGAGCGAAGAGATGGATCAATTGGACAGTGTTCCCGAGCAGTAGCGAGATGTGTGAGGTACGATACACTGCTGGCGCTTTTAATTTTTCTTATTAATTTGTTTGTTTCACCCTCTGATTGGTGGGACCCAACGTACTACGTGGAGAGAGGTAAGGTGACTAAGGCTGCATTATTTCTGCACCACTGTGGATAGTCTTACCACCAAAGCCGCATGACACG
>NC_041389.1:517248597-517258325 GCF_002162155.2 Triticum dicoccoides
ACACGGCATGCTTGTCACACGAAAGCAGGAATGTATAAAAGGTTATTTTCCTCTCGTTGAACATAACGGGAGGGTTACGTAGATGGTTAGCATGTTCGCTCATCAAACTTGAGGTCTCGGGTTCGATAACTACACTTGAGCATAATTTGTGCCAGGAGGATTCTTTTAATGGTCAAAATGGATGGATACGGAGCTGTACGATCTCGTAGTGACCGTATAATCACATCATCACGTATAAGCTGCAGCCTCGGCACATGTTTTCTAGGGTTTGCACGCTTCACACTCTCTCCATAGTATATATATACACGCTGGAGCCTCAGCGCTTGTAGTTGCTCTCTTCACACTCTCTCGCCCTCTCTAGATCTAAACAAGACTTCATTGGCCTCTCTCTCCCCTCACTGCTTCTCAAAGAGCCGGCAGGATCCGTCCGCCGGGAAGGGAAGGAGGCTTAATGCTGTCACCATCGGCGAGGGGGGGAATCCACTACCAGCGCAGTTGTTCACTTTCACCCAGCGGCGGTGCGGGAGGGCCTCCGACCCCTTCTTCTTCGCCGCCGTCCCGTCGCCCACTGAACCATGCCCCAAGAACCTTAAGGTATAATTTACTTACTCTAGATGCATTGATCTAGATGCATGTATACCATGAATGTAGGACGTGGTTCAAAGAGGAAAGGAGTGGGGGAAAGTAGTGGGAAAAGTTGTATATAGCATGAATCTAGGACGTGGTTCAAAGAGGAAATGAAGGGGGAAAGTTGTATAGCATGAATCTAGGACGTGGTTCAAAGAGGGAAGGAATGAGGGAAAGTAGTGGGGAAAGTTGTATCGCATAAATCTAGGATGTGGTTCAAAGAGGAAAGGAAGGGGCGAAAGTACTAGTTCAAAAAGGAAAGGAAGGGACAAGGCTGTAGAGTTTGAGCAGGACTAGATTTGCTGCGCTCACATAGGGAAAGGTGTCTAAAGATAACAACACTGGGACCAACAAAAATATGCTCCTTGGTTGTTTGTTCTTTGTTGCAACAGACTGTGCATGACCACAGTACATCGGTAGATGCATATGGTGCTAGTGCATCCACTGTCCCGTGCAACTCATTAGCTGTTGTTAATCTAAGGCCCTTTTTGGTTAAAAAAACTCCCTAGTCCCTACCTGCTTGGTTCCAGGGACTAAACATGGACTAGAGGTTATTAAATGACATGCTAAAAGACCATGTTACCCCTACTAATGAACTAAAAGATTCAAGGTGCGATGCATGGCAGGGAAAACTGTTGGAAAAAGTCCCAAGAAGACTCCCTCGGGGTCTTCTTTCTTTAGTCCCAAATGCCCACTTTTAGTCCCTAAAAGTCCCTCCTGTTTGGTTTAGATGGGACTGAGACGGAGTTTTTTAGTCCCTACACCAAAATCTCCCTGTAAACAAACACCCTCTAATAATGCCGCTAGAAAATTGATGCAATGCCACAGTTAAAAGCAAATTACATGTTTAACGAATTTTATTGTTAATATAATCTCTATGTTAATATTAATCAATGCCACCGTTTGAGAAATGCTACTGTCTTGCTTTCTTTCCCATTTAGATAAGGTAGATGCTTCTTTTGTTTGCTTCTGTGTCATCCACTATTGTTGACCACTAATTATTTCCTTTGCACCTCTGTGTAAACAAGGTTATCTACTTCACCTCGTTGCCATTGTGACCTTTTGTTGCACTCCACAAAACACTTCTGTTTTAAGAGTGTTTTGTGTAGTTCAACCAAAATGTCACACCGACAATGTTGCTTGATTGCTTGATCTTAGTGGAACTGCACAAGAGGAGATCTTACTTCCTATCCATGTTGGCAAATTTGGTTCAGATCTTCTTCTTGTGAGTTGTTTGAATTCCGCATCATGAGAGGTCAGTACTAGCCTTCTTTCACATGATTCTGCAGTGTGCTTTCATATGTTGTGCTACTTGTACAATAATGTTGCTTGATTTTAGTGAACTGCACAAATGGAGACAAGACTTCCAATCTGTATGTGCGCCGTAATATCCCATTGAGGTAAGATAAGGATATTTCACAACTGTTGGCCTGTATGTTGCCACTTTCATCAGAAAATTAAGTTTAGTACTATACTTGTGCTCCCTAATTGACATGCCAAATCTTACATTGAAGGCGAAGCTTGTCTGTTATTGAACCAAGTGATGAAGGGGAAGAACAAGCGGAAGAAAAACAAAAATCAACTCCCGGTGCTGTAATGAAGCACTGGAACTGTGATGACACAAGTAATGATATAGTTTTGCATCTTAATTTATTGCTATGGCTGGAACGAGCAATTGTTTTGCCACTGATTTGATGCCACTCTTAAAGTAATACGTAATTATCTCTACTTGTGCAAACAAGGATCTTCTTTGAAGATACCGTATATTTTAGTGCAACTGCACAAGAAGATGTTGGAAACATTAAACTAATCGAGGAGTATATAGTAAGCATGGCCACCACCGTAGATAGCAACAGATGGTTCTGGAGAAGTGCTTCATCTGTATGCTCTACACAATAAGCCTCCTGACAAAGGTGGTACTCGCCCACTGATTTCATCCATATGATTGAGCTTTGTCATCTCTATTGGTGATGTGCTACTGTTTAGATACTATCATGAAAAAGTGGTATTGTCCTTGAGAAGTGCTTCATCTGTGTTGTTTTAAATATTACCTTTCCTTTTTTTCGAGCAAACAGGGATGCTAGCATTTAGTAGTCGTCTTGTCTTTGCACAACATGATCATCTTCCTCTGAAGAAGAATATGGAGTACGTGAAGTGACTAGTTCCGATTATGCCAGGATGAAGAAGCCATGTCTATCTTCTCATCAGAAGGAGCAGTTGAAGGATGGTTACATTACTCCCCACAAGACCAAACTAACTTCAGCTCAGAAGGACTAAAAATCTCCATTTTTTTGCTGTGATGCGCAAGTACAATGTTGTTCCAGGATTCTTTCTGGCGAGTTCCATTTTTCTAAAAGTGTGCTCTACATGGACCATGTAGGTGCCTGTTGAAACTGTCAATTCATAGTATAGTTTGCTTTATACTAATCACTTTTTTGTATTTGTGCAAACATGGGTGCTTAGCTTGATTTCAATGGGAACTGCACAAAATCTTCATGAATAAATTGAATCATTCATTTCCACCACAAGAAAGGAGGTGCCGATAAGTTCAAGGCGTTGCAACATATAAGGGCGAAATCATACAAGCTATGCGCGAATTTGGTTGATTTTAGTGGAACTGCACAAAAAGAACAGCTAGTTTATTTAGCACGAGGTTCCATGTCAATGTCCGAACTGATGGCAAACCCTGCCCATTCCACAATCGTAGGCATTTGATATTTTGGAATGGGACAACCTTGTCAAATTTTTCTCATTGATTTAGCAAGACATGCGTTTGATATTTTTGAATGGGACGCCCTTTGCTATCAGCAGCGTCGATCAATTTTTTCTTTATTCTTTAGTTGTGAAGTAAATATTGCCTCTGACATGTGAGTCAGTGAGATGTATAATCATCACTTGTTTTGAATGTTCTCTATGAATTGCCAGCCCTATGTGTTTGATTGCAATGTACAGAAACGCTAAAAAGCTGCTCAAACTCTTTGTACTCCTTCTGTTCCTTTTTACTTCGCACATTGTGAAAGTGCATACTTTTTTGTATAAGATTGGTCAAAGTAGAGATACTTTGACTGTAGACAAAACTTGTATGCAGACTAGAAAGGACCGGAGGGAGTACATGTGAAACTGCTGCAAACGAGGTGATCACCCTGGGAATAATGCTAGTACGTTTTGTTTTGCATGTTCATCCAATGCCAGTGATATAGGAACTCGAACTAATCGAAATAAATTCATTCATACACAATCGGATTTCATATAAACATGCCGAATTTCATTACATTTCATACATTCTTCAACTAAAAAGGGGTGCGCTGGAGGTATAATTAATTAACCGAAGCTACCCACATGTGTCCCGCTGAGCCGAACAGAAGCTTCAGTGACTTAACTGCAGGTGCAGTTGCATAACTAACATGTGGCTTATTGGCCCCATGTGTCAGTCAGCCAACTGCACTAGCAGTTAAGTAGAAGCAGCGTTCTTCTCCAGCGCAGCTCTCCGACTCCATGTCGCCGACAAGAAGCTAACCGGCCGTCAATGGTCAACCCGCCTAGCTTGTCTTCAACCGGAGGGTAGCAGCGGTGGCCTTACTTGGACCCGTGCGGCAGTGACCTACCGTGTTCTACTCTTCCTCGTTTTCTGTGTGGCGCGGCCTCGTCGACAGCGGGGCGGGGCCTCGGTGGAGCCGGTGATGTCCTCTATCTCGTTAACGGCGGGCGGTGCCTCGGCGGAGTAGTGGAAATCCTCCCCATGTTGCCGGCAGGGTGGGGCCTCGGCTGAGCCAGCGATGTCCTCTGCCTCGTTGTTGGCGGGGCGGGACCTCGGCGGAGCCAGCGATGTCCTCTGCCTCGTTATTGGCACCACGGGGCCTTGGCGGAGCAGGGCCTTGTTGACGCCAGCGGAGCGGGGACTCGTAGGAGCCGGCCTTGTCCTCTGCCTCGTCCTTGGTCTCGCCAAACAGCGCCTCGCCTGCTTCATCGCCCTCTTTGCTAGCCTCTTTGTAGGCGGCCGCAGCCTCCGCCACCCGCATGCGGTACTGCCAGCGCTCGAGGCGGCCCTTGCGAGTGGAGTGGTACGAGTCGAGCAGCGCCTCCTGCTCCGCCCGCTCCGCGGTGATCTGCTCCTCCGCCTGCAGGTGCTCCTAGAGGAGATGGTGGTTGTAGGCGGCGTCGGCCTGCGCCTCCCAGAACTGCTCCTCACGCATCTGTCTCACCGTGTCCATAGATTGGGCATGGGCCTCGCTGATGGTCATGGTGCAATGCACCAGTGAGGATGGCGTGGAGGAGGGGTTGGCACCGGATCATCGACTACCATGTTCTCCATTGGGACGTCGTCGTCCTCCGGCTGCCTGCCGGCCAGCCGGTCGGCAGTAATGGCTGCCATCTCCTTGTGGTACGTCGTACGCCCGTCCCGAAGAGCGCTGGAGCGTGAGGAAGCCATGGTGGGCAGTAGTGGTGTGGATAGGAGAAAGGGAACGGATGCAGATGACTGCGGCTATGGCCGGTGCAGCAGTTTATATAGCAATGATGGGCGGTGGAGGGACGGACGTGTGGCACCGGAGTAGCCGCCTCGGCAACCGCGTATCATTAATGTGGGCGGCAGATGGACGGACGGATGGCACTTGTGTCGTTTGAAGGCGGAGCAATCGCCTGCACCGGCAAGCGGGCGGGCAGCGCTGACTGTTTCGGACGGAAAGCGCGCGCGGACGAGGAGATGACTTTACTTGAAGAGGATGACAATGGAGACCCACCAGGGCCATAGCCTTACGTACGCAAGTGCCTCCTTCTGTTACCTGGTGCCCTATATAGGCCCGATCCATGATCACGAACACCAGAAGCAGCCCAAATGAAAAAACACCCCGGCCCGACCGCAGTCATCCCCGACCTCCCCGATCCCCAATCCCATGCTACAGCCCCCACCGCCGTGCCCCCAGGACCCCGCCGCCGCGCCCCCAGGGCCCCGCCGCCGCGCCCCCAGGTGCCGGTCACGGAGCGGCAAGATGGGCCGCGTCATCTACGAGTCGGCCACGAGCGCGGCCTCGGCCTCGGCGGCGGCGCTGGACCCGGACACGACCGTGGCGGACCTGAACGACCTCCCGGGCGGCACGGACACGTTCGAGCTCGCCGCCAGGTTCTGCTACGGCATGGCGGTGGACCTGACGGCGTCCAACATCTCAGGGCTACGCTGCGCCGCCGAGTACCTGGAGATGACAGAGGTCCTGGAGAAGGGCAACCTCATCTTCAAGACGGAGGCGTTCCTCAGCTACGTGGTGCTCTCCTCCTGGCGCGACTCCATCGTCGTCCTCAAGAGCTGCGAGGGCCTCTCGCCCTGGGCCGAGAACCTGCAGATCATGCGCCGCTGCAGCGAGTCCATCGCCTGGAAGGCCTGCGCCAACCCCAGGGGCGTCCGCTGGGCCTACACCGGCGCCGACAGCGGCAGGCCGCCCCAGAGCGGCGCCACGAGCCCCCGCTGGAACAACGCCAGCGGCGGCGGCGGCGGTTCCAAGGAGTCCAGCCCCAGTCGCGGGCAGCCTGTGCCGCCGTCCGACTGGTGGTTCAAGGACGTGTCCATTCTCCGGATCGACCACTTCGTGCGCGTCGTCACTGCCATCAAGGTCAAAGGTAACAACGGTAGATTTGATTCAGATTTTTTTACTTGGGAACAGATTTATCTTTGAGTTCTAAACTATTTTGTGCCGGCGGAGCTATAGGCATGCGGTTCGACCTCATCGTTGCTGCGCCCCCATGTACTATTTTGGCCTCCTCTGCTTCCTACCTAGCAGATCATGGCGGCCCTCCCCCACTTGCTGCTCATCATCATCGATCTCAACAACGAAGAGGGGCCAAAATAAACGTGAACCTCGTTGCCCTCTTCATGGTAATGATTCCTTACCACTGCTACAATTCTATACTTATTGTTCAGTACTACTAGTACTGATCAACTATGACTTGATTGAAAAATGGAGTTGATTCCTGGACCCTGACTATCCTTCTACAAATAGTACTCAATAGACTACCACTGATCATTTTCTTGAAAAAGTGTGCCTTTTCTGCTGTATTCTCCTTGTTATTTACTTGTCAAAATTTAGTTTGAATCCACTACAATTTCCATGAGTGGATTTTTTTAAAACAGAATTTCCATGAGTGGATTTAAAAATCAACAAATGTAAAGTTTTAAAATGCATACAACAACTACAAAATATCAATTTAGTTCAGTCAAGTTTGTAATGCTACTCCACCTTCCGGTCATTGACGAGCCCCTGGGTAGGCGCTTCCTCCTCCTCTCAGGTCTGCCTCCCTGTAACACTATCAGTTCAAATTTGCTAATATCTACAGTACTTATTGGGGAATTTTGGTAGTTCATTTTCCTAATATCTGGACGCTGCCCCTTCCTGCAGGACCCGACCCAACCTCTGCTGCCATGGCACGGCGCCTCCACCTCCCAGCGAAGGACCACCACCTTCCTGACGACGTGCCAACCCCGATGAGGCCCGCCAGCCCTGGAGTTCCTGCCGCGACGCCTCAACCTCCTATTCAGCCATGGATTCTTGCCATCCACCATGCCATCAGGAGCATGATTGGTGAGAAACACCTTCGTGCTCCTCCTCTCCTACTCTTCAGTTCACATACTGCTATCCATGAAGGCCATTTTTCTTGTAATTCTGTGTTAGCGATCAGTACTAGTGCTCATCAGGATGGCAAGCAGCAGTACTGATCAGTATGACTTACACAAAATACAAGTACTGATTAGTACTTTCTTAATGTTAAAGATGAGCAGTAAAATATACAAGTTGCAGTTCTAGGGCAACCTGTCTCAGATCCTTTTCAGGTTCAGGTAATAAATGTTTGGTATTCTTATATACTTGCATCAGTTCAGACTCGCGGATACAATAAGTTGAGGGAAAATGCATACAAAAGTTCAAAGTTGACAAACATGGGTTCTTTGTTTCAATGTTCGCTAGTGTATGCAGATTTGGTTTGCATGCATTTCATAGTTGGATGGCTACTGATCTCTATAAAACATTGGAAGATGTGCTTTCATTACTAGTCCAACCATACTAGGTAAAACTGAATGTACCTAGCCAGTTCAATAACATCATCTTGTTGTGCAAAAAAGTAGTTAAAAAGGTCGAAGTGACATATGCTTCAGAATGTCGCAAAAAAATATTTATCTGTATTTTTCTTTTTCATGTTGAATTATTTGAAGTAAAACAAAAATAGCTCACTTTTGTGACTTTCATCATTTGAAAACCTACATGCCTCATGTTCGAACTTTCAATTTGTTTAAAACTAAACTGATGGTGCTCTTGTTTCAGTGCCGGGGGAGAAGGCAGAACCTCTGGGTGCATGATGGAAAAAATTGCAAGTTCTTGTTTAGATGTTCAGGATACCCTTCTCTCATTTCATTTATGTTCAGAATAGCAGGTGCATGATGGAAAATTGTGTATCATGTAGTTCTTGTTTAGATGTCGTGCAAGTTCAAAAATTGTTGATTTTGCCACTGGAGAGAACCCGTTGGTGCATTGTTTTCCGGTATGACGTCCCTTGATATGTTTGGAGTATTGTTATTGTTGCTATGCATGCGAATGAAGTAGCCTGTCCTGCTAAGATGATGATGTTTGTGCCTGAGTCTTGAATTTTAAGAGGTCAAGGGAGATGAATAATTTCTGTCATATGAAAGGATAAAAAGGTTTGAATTACAAATATTGATCAGTATGAGTTAAAAACGGTGATTAGCTCGGAACAAAAACAAATGGTCAATTTGAATTAAAAAAGAAACACACATAGAAATTCAAATTATAAAAGTCCAAACAAAAAAAGAAACATGAGAGAAGTCGAAAATGAGAGAAGTCCAGAACATCATTGCAAAAAAATGTTGAGTTAAAAGAAAACATGCAAAACAATTTCTTTTTGAAAACAATAGCAATCAGTTCAACGATACAAACCATGCAAGTTCGGGGACGATAGTATAGTAA
Source organism: Triticum dicoccoides (assembly GCF_002162155.2). Classification (NCBI taxonomy): domain Eukaryota; kingdom Viridiplantae; phylum Streptophyta; class Magnoliopsida; order Poales; family Poaceae; genus Triticum; species Triticum dicoccoides. Next base: position 517,257,189 of record NC_041389.1, read on the forward strand.
GCCGTTGAAAAGTTACGAGCAAAACTCTAACGAAAAAACATAGTAAAGAGTTAAAAGAAAACATGCAAAACAATTTCTTTTTGAAAAAATTAGCAATCAGTTCAACGATACAAACCATGCAAGTTCGGGGACGATAGTATAGTAGGTCGTTGAAAAGTTACGAGCAAAACTCTAACGAAAAAACATAGTAAAGTCGAGTCTATGAAAACACACGTTCAACACAAACTCAATACAGAGATCAGTTCGAGTATTATGTTTCCAAAACAGAAAAATAGCACAACCGGTATAACCGTATTTAAAACTACTGTGTGAAAAATACCTCAGTACAAACATAGACATAGATCAGTACGAGTACTCTGTTTTTTAGACAGGAAAAACAACACGATGGTTTCACCTTATTCAAAATTACTTTTAAACGATTGCGAAGTAGAGAAAAAGTTCAACACGACTAAGTTTCGCATTTTTGATAGCTATCCAACGGCATATTATTTGCCCCATTTCGACAAACTTTTTACAAAAATCACGTTCAAAATTAAATTTGACCGTATTTGAATTCATTTTTAAACCGTAAGGAATTAGAAAAACATTTTTATGCGAAAAAGTTGCGAATTTTCCATAGATTTCCAACGCCATATCATTTGCATCAATCCGACAAACCGTTTGCAAAAAAACATGAAAATATGTTTCGCCGAGAATTTCACCATTTTCCAAATTACTTTAAAATCATATAGAATTAGAAAAAAACATTAGATATATGGAAGATGTGGATTTTCACCAGCTTTCCAAACGCCATCTTATTTTCTCAATTCCGATAAACCATTTGAAAATTGAGTCCAAAATACGATTCACGTTTTCGGTTTTGAAAAAAATAGTTTTTTTCAAAACTGCTCTTAAACCTTGATGATTTTGCAAAAACGTTCAATATACTCGAAATATAGTTGTCAAGAGCTTTCCAACGATATATTACATGCCTCGTTCCGACAAAAAAATGTAAAAAAGTTTTGAACTAAAGAAAACGATCTGTTAAAAAAAATTGAAAATATCAGTTCAACCGCTCGAAAATCATCAGTACAACCGCCTGAAGCCGTCAGTTCAAAAAGGGTAACAAAATAATATTCTGTCACACGTAACAGGATA
>NC_041389.1:517258787-517304606 GCF_002162155.2 Triticum dicoccoides
GTTTTCTATGTTGTATGTAGTATCTGTCGAAACCGAGAGTATGTACGTGTAATATGTAGTATATAACAATGATTAGGTAGTATATGTACAAATTTTTAGGTAGTATGTACCATTTTTTGAGTATGCTCTTTTTTACGTACAAATATGTACGTATTTCACAAATATAACAAAAACTATGGGCTCATATGCAATTTTTTCATCTAACTTGCTTTGAAATATCTTAGATATATTATATGAACATATTTAAAATAATAAAATAGTATATATAGTACCACATGGTAGTATATGAGATATGTGGGGTAACTACCACCGGGTGGTAGGATGGATTTTCCCTGTATATATATATATATAATTTATTTTGCTTCCTCCTGGTTTCCTGACATCACGGTCCCACACCATAGTCAATAAACGAGAGAATTGCACAAGAAGCGGCCGACAGCTGGGACCAAGCAGCTCGAGCAGTATTTGTATTTTTGAGGTGTGAGCACTGCATAGTTTTTCGATGTTTAGCCTAGATATTAATTTTTCTCCTCCGAACAACAACGAAAACATTGCTGTAGGTATTAACTGGGCAGGCTGTGGCCCATCTAGCCTAGACCAGATATCCAGCCCAGATATTAATTTTTTTCAAGCTGAAAATGGCTAGCCCAGCTATTCTTTTTTTAGGAATACCCAGGCAAGGTCAAGTTGTTATTCTCCGCCCCGCTAGGCTGCAAATCTTTCCTAGGAGGGATGCATTAGGCTTAACAAGAAAATGGACTTTAAGAAATAATAAATGGGATGTAATTATAAAAACTGGGTAGTAACTATAAAAAAATGCACCAAACACGTAATTACTTTATAAAATATTATTTTTGGATATTGAAAATTTTAATTTCATTAATTGTTGCGAGCGCAATGTTTCGTTGGTTTTTTACGTAATATAAATTTATATTGAAATTGTATTTAATCTGACTAGAAAATTCTGGATAAAAATATTTTGGATCCCATCAAAATGTGGGAAATTTTATTGAATTCTGTTTTGAGCGGTTGGTTGAAATGGGTTGTACTTTTAACAAACTGTAAATGAGCTGTAGTAAATTCCACTAGAATTTAAAAATGGCCTACACATTCTTACAAATCTCAAATGGGCTATAAGTTCTCTGCCACACACTTCTGGCCTTACTAAGTTGACGTGTCCCCTAAAAAAACAGAGTTGACCCATATGCAAGGCTTTGTCAACTTATAGTCAACACATGGTTCTAGCAGCAGTGGTCGTTGGATGTCCATCCAACGGATGCCATGCTTCTTCTTCAATCTCGGATATTCTAGCTTCACCCGCCCAAAAAATGATTCCTCCCCCTGACATCTGGGTGCACCATTTCGGAAGCTGACCTGTGGGCCTACTAAGTTGACGTACCAAGGGCTTTGTCAACTTAGTCAATATAAATGATTCTAGCTGCAGTGACCGTACGATGTCCATCCAACGGCCGTCGTGCTTCTTCAACCTCTGGTCTTCTTGCTCCAGCCGCCCAAAGCAGCGTCGGTCGTGCCGCCTGCTCCTGCCTCCCATGGCCGGCTGTGCTGCTGCCTAGGCCTCACCGCCCCCTACTACTCCCACCACTGGACAGGCCATCCCTCCACTCACCCACACTCCCTGTTATTCTGCGGCGATGGCAGCGCAGCTGAACTAGTGAACCCTCGTACTCCTCTCCGCGTGTGCATCCACTGCCGCGTCTTCCCCGGCTCCGCGTCGTCCCCTTCCTAGGCCTCGCCGTTGTCCACCGCTGTGGTGCTCTCGGCGCGGCGTGGTCAACATGGTCAAGGAATGACTTCCATCGGACATGGACTGTACATGGAGATGCTGACAGCTGGGTTCACGGCAGCCGCAAGGAAATGCCTTCTTATTATGTGCAAAATAATTATTCCTCCACCTGACAGCGGGGACCCACCGGATGGGCCACAGTATTTCGCAAAAAAAATGATTCGGCCCCTGACTGTTGGGACCCACCAGCTACATCTTCGCACGCAAGGAAGTGCATCCGGGAAAAAATGATTCGCCCCCCTAACTGTTGGGACCCACCAGTTACATCTTCGCACGCAAGGAAGTGCGTCCCAAAAAAATGATTCGCCCCCTGACTGCTGGGACCCACCAGCTACAGCTTCGCACGCAAGGAAGTGCGTCCGGGCAAAAAAATGATTCGCCCCCTAACTGCTGGGACCCAGCAGCTACACCTTCGCACGCAAGGAAGTGCGTCCGGGTAAAAAAACACAAAACAATTCGCCCGCCTGACTGCTGGGACCCACCAGCTACATCTTCGCACGCAAGGAATTGCCTGACAGTCGGGACCCACCTGGTCGAAGCGTACGTAGCATTGTCATTCTGGTCGCGAATGTGTATGTACATATATACTGGTCGATGTAGAGGCGCGCACGTGTCGTAGTAGAGGCGCGCACGTAGCATGTACACGTACGTCCAGCGGCCAGGGTGCAAGAAAGAAAATACGTCCACCTATGTGTACATATGGGCGGGGTCTCGAACGCCTGCTCGCGCATACGTACGGCCAGGGCTCGTGTACATGGCTGGGTCGGAATGGAGAAACAGCGTCGTCGTCGTGTTCATGGGGAGGCAACGGAATGCGTCGTGTTCATCGGGAGGCAACGGAACGCGTGGGAGCCAACCGGCTTGGTCGGAACGAAATGCGTGGTCGTGTTCATCGGGAGGGCTTGGACGGAACAGGTGATGGAAACGAGGCCTGGCGTACCGCAGAACGGAGGAAACGGCCTTGTGTTCGACCAACCACGTTCAAAACGGGATCCTGTTCATCGGGAGGGGTCTGGCGTACCGCAAAACGGAGGAAACGGACCTCCTATGGTTGAAACGGGGGTCCTGTTGATCGGGAGGGGTGTGGCGTACCGCAAAACGGATGAAACAGACTTGTGTTGCAGCGCTACGGTCAAAACTGGGTCCTGTTGATCGGGAGGGGTGTGGCGTACCGCAAAACGGACGAAACTGACTTGTGTTGGAGCGCTACGGTCGAAACGGGGGGGCCTGTTCATCAAGAGGGGTGTGGCGTACCGCAAAACGGGACTCCACAGGATACTGTTCATCTCCACTGTCGACCTCCTCCAGCCTCCATGGGCTACCGTCGACCTCCTCCAGCCTCCACGGGCTACTGTCGACCTCCTCCAGCCTCCACGGGCTCCTGTTCATCTACCCTCCACCGCGCGCTACTCCACCGGCAACTGTTCAACCACCCCTCCACGGGCACCCCTCCACCGTCTACTGTTCATCCAGCCCTCCACACCACGGGGTCCTGTTCATCCAGAGGCAAGGCCACCACTCACTGTTCATCCACCCCCCTGCAACGCTCACTGTTCATCCACCCCCCTGCAACGCTCACTGTTCATCCCAGAGGCAGCATCAATCGGCTTCAGTTAGCAGCAGTAGCGAAGGACTCGCTCGATCTGGTTCAGTTAACAACCATCGATCAATCGCTCGGGTTCAGTAACGCGTAGCCTGCAGTGCAATCGCTCGGGTTCAGTTAGAGCCCAACTCCTCGCTCGGGTTCAGTTAGAGCCAACGCCTCGCACACACGCGCGTATGTGTATGATAGAAACGCGCATCGCTCGGCCCCCGACCTCCAACCGTAACCGGGAACTCGCCAAAATTTTCCTCGCCCTCACTTCTACCATGACTTTTTCCATCATGGACGGCCCAAAGAATGTCATGGAGCTGCGTCTCCGGCTCGCCCAGGACGAAAAGCCCATTTTCTGTCATGATTTTTTGTCATAGAAGTAGGAGCCCACAACATCTATGATGATACCGGGTTTTGTCACAATTATCGTCATAAAAGTGTCATATGTATGACAGGAAAAAAAATCGTTTTGCCCAAAATGTCACGAATGTGTCTTTTTTTGTAGTGTGGGCATGGAGGGTTGAGTGTGAATTTCTTCATATACTTGGGAGTGACATATTTGTAGTCCCTCCATTTCTGTGCCCATCTCCTCTCAATCTTTTGAATGCGCACTTTGCGCTGATTTTTATCTTCCTCAGGGGGTGTGCAGTATCCAGCATAAATGTCATCAGGGATCTCAAATGCTGTGTTGACCTCAGGCCTCTTTCCACCCTTTTGTGGCTTCTTATCGTCAGCCATTTTCTTCAGCTGAGGAATATGAACAACTGAAGTTCTGAAGAGGTGTGCAACTTTTCTTCGAGGAATGCTGCAAATGAGTTAAGTTGATGAGAACCTAGTGATTCAGCAGCGGACATGTGTACATGTGAACAGAGTATAGTTGCGAGGAATTTGGAGAGGTCATATGTGTTCTCAGAAGGTTTTTCAAAAAGGAATAGGTTTGAGGAATTTGACCAGATGAGTCTTGAAGAATTTCACTAAGCGTTCTTTGTCTTAGGTTCCAGAGTGTGAAGAGTGAAGATTGAAAATCCACACAATTGAGGAATATTGAAGAAAATCATTGCTTAGAGAAACGAATCAAGAGCAGATGACATGTGAGGTGTTCAGTGTGTGAAGATTTGAAGAACACCTTTGAAGATTTTCAAGAAAACAATTGAATCAAAGAGGGCAGTAAAAGTAACTTCTAATTACCCTTGATGAAGAACACGATGAACTAGGAAGAGTAGATGTGAAGTTCCTCAGTTCAGATCTTCCACGCCCTAACTCGGTAGAGGAAGACAGCTACGGCGGCGGTGGAGTGAAGAAATCCGCAACCGGCACGAATACGACGGTGACGAGGTTGAGGCAGTGAAGCTCTTTCTCACCGGCAACGATGAAGTAGCGGCAGCGCTAGGGTTTGAGAAGGTCGAGTGGGAGTGAGAACGAGCGGAGTAAAAACAAAGTGAGGAAGAGGCAGGGGTATTTATAGTGGGAGTGAAAAACTGTACGCCCGAGGAAATCGGACGAACGTGCCCCTGGCCCTTCTCATTCGCTTGACATGTGTCACCCACGTACTGAGAGGTGGCGATCGTGTAAGATCATGGGTGAATAGGTAAGTATTGTCGTGGGATGCGGAACGGTTTGAGCGGCAAAGCCGATAATTTAGATAAGATTTTCACAGTTTCTTCACCTGTCAAGGACAGAATGAAGATTTTGAACGAGTTTCAAATAGAACTCACATGAAGAATTTGTGAACAGACTGGGTTAAGTTTAGCATAGAGGGGGAAGGGTCCGATCACATTCACTTAGGAGAAGAAATCAACTTGAAGAATTAGCAATCCGTGAATGTTGTAAAAAAAATTCACCAACCAATGAAGAATAACGACGGAAAGAGTGAAGACAATGCAAAGATGCAGAATTTCAAAAACTGAGGAATTTCAAAAACAAAAAAAAACTCAAATTGAAGATTTTCAACTTTGGTTGGTGGCGTAACCCACCATATAAGAAAGCTAATTTCAGACACCGCGTACAATTGTCATAGGGCTCTGAGAATCAATTTCTTCATTAATTTCTTCACACTTAGAGGGTTAGTCTTCATTGATTGAAGAAAAAGGTTACTTTGTGTGTTGCACGTCTAAGTCATCACGTCAGCATAAGTGTTAGGATGTGTGTCCTTTTCAGAGAACATTCGAAGATTCTAGGATATTTAGCTCACACCGCAACTTGCTAAATTTCTTCTCATCCAAGGGCTTAGTGAAGATATCGGCCAGCTGGTCTTCAGTGCTTGTGTGGTCGATGGAGATGTCGCCCTTCAACACATGATCACGAAGAAAATGATGACGAATTAGGATGTGCTTTGTCTTCGAGTGCTGAACTGGGTTATGAGCAATCTTGATAGCGCTCTCATTGTCGCAGTAGAGAGGCACATTCTTCACGTTGATGCCATAGTCCTTGAGTGTTTGCTTCATCCATAGTAATTGAGCACAGCACGATCCAGCAGCAATGTACTCAGCTTCTGCAGTGGAGAGTGATATGCAGTTCTGTTTCTTCGAGGACCAACAGACCAAAGATCGTCCGAGGAAATGGCATGTGCCTGACATTGACTTGTGGTCCACACGATCATCAGCATAGTCAGAGTCTGAATATCCAATGAGATCAAATGAAGATCCCTTGGGATACCATAATCCAAGTGTTGGTGTGTGAGCTAGATATCGAAGAATATGCTTCACAGCCTTATGGTGTGATTCCTTTGGTGTAGCTTGAAATCGGGCACACATGCAAACACTGAGCATAATATCCGGCCTAGATGCACATAGGTATAATAAAGAGCCAATCATGGAGCGGTATACCTTTTGATCGAAGTCTTTACCATTTTCATCGGTGCATAGATGGCCATTTGTGGACATTGGAATTTTGACCCCTTTGCAATCTTGCATGCCGAATTTCCTCAATACATCTTTGAGGTATTTATCTTGAGATATGAATATGCCATTGCGCTATTGACGAATTTGAAGACCTAAAAAGAATTTCAGTTCTCCCATCATAGACATTTGATATTCTTCACTCATCATATAGGAAAATTCATCACTATAATGTTGGTCAGTACAACCAAAAATGGTATCATCGACATAAATTTGGCACACAAACAATTGAGCATCATAAGATTTAGTGAAAAGAGTTGGGTCGAGTGAACCGGGGTTGAAGCCTTTCTTCATGAGGAATTCCTTCAAAGTATCATACCACGCCCGAGGGGCCTGCTTGAGGCCATACAGGGCCTTATTGAGTCTGAAGACTTTGTCAGGATGCTTTGGATCTTCAAAACCTGGGGGTTGAGCAGCATATACTTCTTCCTCAAGCTTACCATTGAGGAATGCACTTTTCACATCCATTTGTTGTAAGATAATATCATGATGGTTAGCATAAGCAAGTAATATGAGAATAGCCTCAAGTCTAGCAACAGGTGCAAAAGTTTCATCGAAATCAATTCCTTCAACCTGTGTGTAGCCTTGAGCTACAAGCCGTGCCTTATTTCTCACCACAAGGCCCTTTTCATCTTGCTTGTTGCGGTAGATCCACTCTATGCCAATGATGTTGTGCTTGCAAGGATCTAGACGTTTGACCAGTTCCCAGGCGTTGTTGAGCTTGAACTGATGTAATTCTTCTTTCATAGCTTGAATCCACTCAGGCTCTAGAAATGCTTCATCTACCTTAGCGGGCTCTGTGATAGAGACAAAAGCAAAGTGCCCACAAAAGTTAGACAATGTGAAGCTTTCGAGCGTGTGAGAGGACCTGGTGCTTCAATGTCATCGATGATCTTCTTGACTTGCACTTCGTCTGCAATGCGAGGATGAGCGGGTTGTCTTCGAGGAATTTGATCCGCATTTTCTTCAGGAGCATTTTCCTCAGCACCATTTGCTTCAGGTGCATGATACGACTCCAACGAATCTATAATTTTTGATTGTTCCATGCTATTATATTACCTCTTTTGGATGTTTATGGGCTTTATTTTACACATTATTATCATTTTTGGGACTAACCTACTAACTGGAGGCCTAGCACGTATTGCTATTTTTTTTGCCTATTTCAGTATTTCCAAGAAAAGGAATATCAAAAGGAGTCCAAACGGAATGAAACCTTCAGGAGCGTGATTTTTGGAACGAATGTGATCCAGAGGACTTAGAGTTCAAGTCAAGAAGCAACCAAGGCGGCTACGACAGGGTAGGGCGCCCCCTACAGGGTGTGCCCCCTGTCTCGTGGGCCCCTCGGGCGCCCATCGACGTACTTCATCCTCCTATATAATCCTACGTACCCCGAAAACATCCAGGGAGCACCCAAAACACAATTTACACCGACGTAACCTTCTGTATCCGCGAGATCCCTTCTTGGAGCCTTCGCTGGAGCTCCGTCGGAGGGGGAGTCGACCATGGAGGGCTTCTACATCAACACCACAGCCCTTCCGATGAGTTGTGAGTAGTTTACCATAGACCTTCGGGTCCATAGTTATTAGCTAGATGGCCTCTTCTCTCTTTTTGGATCTCAATACAATGTTCTCCCCACCTCTTGTGGAGATCTATTCGAAGTAAACTCTTTTTGTGGTGTGTTTGTCGAGATCCGATGAATTGTGGGTTTATGATCAAGTTTATCTATGAAAAATATTTGAATCTTCTCTGAATTCTTTTATGTATGATTGAGTTATCTTTGCAAGTCTCTTCGAATTATCAGTTTGGTTTGGCCTACTAGATTGATCTTTCTTGCCATGGGAGAAGTGCTTAGCTTTGGGTTTAATCTTGTGGTGTCCTTACCCAGTGACAGAAAGGGTTGCAAGGCACGTATTGTATTGTTGCCATCGAGGATAAAAAGATGGGGTTTATATCATATTGCATGAGTTTATCCCTCTACATCATGTCATCTTGCTTAATGCGTTACTCTGTTCTTTGTGAACTTAATACTCTAGATGCAGGCAGGAGTCGGTCGATGTGTGGAGTAATAGTAGTAGATGCAGGCAGGAGTCGGTCTACTTGTTGCGGACGTGATGCCTATATACATGATCATGCCTAGATAATCTCATAATTATTCGCTTTTATATCAATTGCTCGACAATAATTTGTTCACCCACCATAATACTTATGCTATCTTGAGAGAAGCCTCTAGTGAAACCTATGGCCCACGGGTCTATCTCTTATCATATTTGCTTCCAATCTACTTTTATTTGCATCTTTACTTTTTGCATCTATATTATAATATACCAAAAATATATTTATCTTATCATACTATCTCTATTAGATCTCACTTTCGCAAGTGGCCGTGAAGGGATTGCCAACCCCTTTATTGTGTTGGTTGCGAGTTCTTTGTTTGTTTCTGTAGGTGCATGGGACTTTTGAGGAGCCTCCTACTAGATTGATACCTTGGTTCTCAAAAACTGAGGGAAATACTTACGCTACTATTGCTACATCACCCTTTCCTCTTCAAGGAAAACCAATGCAAGCTCAAGACATAGCAAGAAGGATTTTTGGCGCCATTGCCAGGGAGGCTTCCGCCAAGTCAAGTCAAGATTCGACCTCCTGCCAACGTGCGGTTTCTGGCGCCGTTGTCGGGGAGGTCTTCGCTCAACTCAAGACATACCAAGTACCCATCACAAACTCATCTCCCTCGCATTTACATTATTTGCCATTTGCCTCTCATTTTCCTCTCCCCCACTTCACCCTTGCCGTTTTATTTGCCCTCTCGTTCCCAATCTCTCTCTCTCTCTCTTTCGCTTGCCATTTTCTGTTCGCTTGTGTGCCTATTTGTCCTTATGGCTTTGCCTAAGAGTACCGACCTCCTTCTTAGAAGGATGGATGAGATTGAATCAAATATTAGAAGCTTTATGAATTTGCAATTTGAGCACAATAATTTCTTCAGAAAAGAGCTTAAAGAACAAAAATGGGTTTTGAGTTTTATGAATAAGGAGCTTGATGATATGGATAAAGAATTTTATGGTGTGAACTCTCAAATTACCCGGCTTGAAAATGCTATAGCCAAAATTTCTGATAAGCAAGCCACCTTAGTCAATAAGATGGCTGCCAAACCAGAAAAGTTAGATGAAAATAATGATGAAGATCTTAAAGTTATTGATGCGTATCCTATTAGATCTTTGTTTTGTAATATGAATCTTGATAATAATGGGACTGAAGATGAGTCAACTTTACTAGAAGGCATCCCAAAAATTCGGAGTTTTTAGATCTTGATGCTAAATTTGGTAAAAGTGGGATTGGAGAGGTCATGACTTTAAATAGCATTGAACCCACTATCTCGGATTTCAAGGAATTTGATTATGATAATTGTTATTTAGACGGTTGTATTTCCTTGTTGCAATCCGTTGTTAATTCTCCACATGCTTATAGTCAAAATAAAGCTTTTACCAAACATGTCGTTGATGCCTTGATGCAATCTTTTGATGAAAAACTTAATTTGGAAGTTTCTATGCCTAGAAAACTTAATGATGAGTGGGAACCTACTATAAAAATTAGAATTAAAGATCATGAGTGTTTTGCTTTGTGTGATTTGGGTGCTAGTGTTTCCACGATTCCGAAAACTTTATGTGATATTCTAGGTTTCCATGATCTTGATGATTGCTCTTTAAATTTGCACCTTGCGGATTCCACCATTAAAAAGCCAATGGGAAGGATCAATGATGTTCTCATTGTTGCAAACAGAAATTTGGTGCCCATAGATTTTATCGTTCTTGATATTGATTGCAATCTTTCTTGCCCTATTATTCTTGGTAGACCTTTCCTTAGAACGATTGGTGCGATTATTGATATGAAGGAAGGGAATATTAGATTCCAATTTCCATTAAAGAAAGGCATGGAGCACTTTCCAAGAAAGAAAGTCAAATTACCTTATGAATCTATCATGCGAGCTACATATGAATCAAGTGCCAAAGATGGCACTACTTAGATCTATCTTCGCTTTTATGCCTAGCTAGGGGCGTTAAACGATAGCGCTAGTTGGGAGGCAACCCAATTTCTTTGTGTTTTTTGTTTTATTCCTGTTTAGTAATAAATTTTGCATCTACTTTCTGTTTAGATGTTTTTATCTTTTAATTAGTGTTTGTGCCAAGTAGAACCTATAGGATAACCTATGATGATAGTTGATTTGATTCTGCTGAAAACAGAAACTTTGCGCTCACGAGAAAAAGATCAATAAATCACAAAAACGTGCTTTTGTATTGATTCTTTTTGCTGCTGATTAATAAACAAATTTTACAGTACGTCCTATTTTGGTATGAATTTTAGAGTTACAGAAGTTTGCGTTAGTTACAGGTTGCTACAGACTGTTCTATTTTTGACAGATTCTGTTTTTCGTGTGTTGTTTGCTTATTTTGATGCATCTATGGCTAGTATGTAAGGGTATGAACCATAGAGAACTTGGAATACAGTAGGTTTAACACCAAAATAAATAAAGAATGAGTTCATTACAGTACCTTATGTGGTGGTTTTGTTTTCTTTCACTAACGGAGCTTATAAGATTTCCTGTTGAGTTTTGTGTTGTGAAGTTTTCAAGTTTTGGGTAAAGCTTTTATGGACTATGGAATAATGAGTGGCAAGAGCCTAAGCTTGGGGATGCCCATGGCACACCAAGATATTCAAGGATAGCCAAAAGCCTAAGCTTGGGGATGCCCCGGGAAGGCATCCCCTCTTTCGTCTTCGTTCATTGGTAACTTTACTTGGAGCTATATTTTTATTTGCCACATGATATGTGTTTTGCTTGGAGCGTCGTGTATTATTTTAGTCTTTTATTTTTAGTTTACCACAATCATCCTTTCTGTACACATATTTTGGGGGAAGCCCACTTGATTAGAATTTGCTAGAATACTCTATGTGCTTCACTTATATCTTTTGAGATTGATAGTTTTTGCTCTAGTGCTTCACTTATATTTTTTAGAGCACGGTGGTAACTTAATTTTGAAGAAATTGCTAGTCTCTCATGCTTCACTTATATTATTTTGAGAGTCTTTTAGAACAGCATGGTATTTGCTATGGTTACAAATTTGGTCCTAGAATGATGAGCATCCAAGTTGGGTATAATAAAAACTACCATAGGAAGTGAATTGGATGCTATGATCAATTTGTTGCTTGATAATTGTTTTGAGATATAAAGGTAGTAATGTTAGGGTCATGCTAGTGGATAATTATGAAATTGAGAAATACTTTTGTTGAAGTTAGCAAGTCCCATAGCATGCACGTATGGTAAAAGTTGTGTGACAAATTTGTTGCATGAGGTGCTCTTTTGATTGTCTTCCTTATGAGTGGCAGTCGGGGACGAGCGATGGTCTTTTCCTACCAACCTATCCCTCTTGGGACATGCGTAGTAGTACTTTGCTTACAGTGCTAAGTAGACTTTTGCAATAAGTATATGAGTTCTTTATGACTAATGTGAGTCCATGGATATACGCACACTCATCCTTCCACTTTGCTAGGCTCTCTTATTACCACGCAACTCTCGCCGGTATTGAACCCATTATTTACCTTCCTCAAAACAGCCACCATACCTACCTATTATGGCATTTTCATAGCCATTCCGAGATATATTGCCATGCAACTTTCCACCGTTCCGTTTATTATGACACATTTCATCATTGTCATATTGCTCTTTGCATGATCATGTAGTTGACATCGTATTTGTGGCAAGGCCACCTTCATAATTTTCATACATGTCGCTCTTGGTTCATTGCATATCCCGGTACATCGCTGGAGGCATTCATATAGAGTCATATCTTGTTCTAGCTTTGAGTTGTAATTCTTGAGTTGTAAATCCATAACAGTGTGATGATCTTCATTATTAGAGCATTGTCTCGGTGAGGAAAGGATGATGAAGACTATGATTCCCCCACAAGTCGGGATGAGACTTTAGACTTTACAAAAAGAAAAAAAAAAGAAGAAGAAAAAGAGAAAGGCCAAAAATAAAAAAATGCCAAAGAAAAAATTAAAATGAGAGAAAAAGAGAGAAGGGACAATGCTACTATCTCTTTTTCCACACTTGTGCTTCAAAGTAGCACCATGATCTTCATGATAGAGAGTCTCCTATGTTGTCATTTTCATATCTAGTGGGAATTTTTCATTATAGAACTTGGCTTGTATATTCCAATGATGGGCTTCCTCAAAATGCCCTAGATCTTCGTGAGCAAGCGAGTTGGATGCACACCCACTTAGTTCTTTTTGTTGAGCTTTCATATATTTATAGCTCTAGTGCATCCGTTGCATGGCAATCCCTACTCACTCAGATTGATATCTATTGATGGGCATCTCCATAGCTCGTTGATACACCTAGTTGATGTGAGACTATCTTCTCCCTCTTTTTTGTCCTCACAACCACCATCTTTTACCACCTTAGTGCTATGTCCATGGCTTACGCTCATGTATTGCGCAAGAGTTGAAAAAGCTGAAGCGCGTTAAAAAGTATGAAACAATTGCTCGGCTCGTCATCACGGTTGTGCATGATGGGAGTATTTTGTTTAATGAAAATGAAGCATGGCCTAACTATATGATTTTGTAGGGCTAAGCTTTCTTTGGCTATACTATTTTTATAGGACATGATTATTTGTTAGTATGCTTTGAAGAATTATTATTTTTATGTTTTATAAGCTTTTATCTTGAATCATTTGGATCTTAACATTCATGCCACAATAAAGAAAATTACATTGAGAATTATGCTAGGTAGCATTCCACATCAAAAATTCTGTTTTTATCATTTACCTACTCGAGGACGAGCAGGAATTAAGCTTGGAGATGCTTGATACGTCTCCAGCGTATCTATAATTTTTTATTGTTCCATGCTATTATATTACCCCTTTTGGATGTTTATGGGCTTTATTTTACACATTATTATCATTTTTGGGACTAACCTACTAACCGGAGGCCCAGCTCGTATTGCTGTTTTTTGCCTATTTCAGTATTTCGAAGAAAAGGAATATCAAATGGAGTCCAAACGGAATGAAACCTTCGGGAGCGTGATTTTTGGAACGAACGTGATCCAGAGGACTTGGAGTGCAAGTCAAGAAGCAGCCGAGGCGGCCACGAGAGGGTAGGGCTCCCCCCTACATGGCGCGCCCCCCGGTCTTGTGGGCCCCTCGGGCGGCCACCGACATCTTCTTCCTCCTATATAAGCCTACGTACCCCGAAAACATCCAGGGAGCACCCGAAACACAATTTGCACCGTCGTAACCTTCTATATCCGCGAGATCCCATCTTGGAGCCTTCGTCGGTGCTCCGTCGGAGGGGGAATCAACCACGGAGGGCTTCTACATCAACACCATAGCCCTTCTGATGAGTTGTGAGTAGTTTACCACAGACCTTCAGGTCCATAGTTATTAGCTAGATGGCTTCTTCTCTCTTTTTGGATCTCAATACAATGTTCCCCCCCTCTCTTGTGGAGATCTATTCGATGTATACTCTTTTTCCGGCGTGTTTGTTGAGATCCGATGAATTGTGGGTTTATGATCAAGTTTATTTATGAGAAATATTTGAATCCCCTCTGAATTCTTTTATGTGTGATTGAGTTATCTTTGCAAGTCTCTTCGAATTATCAGTTTGGTTTGGCCTACTAGATTGATCTTTCTTGCCATGGGAGAAGTGCTTAGCTTTGGGTTTAATCTTGCGGTGTCCTTACCCAGTGATAGAAAGGGTTGCAAGGCATGTATTGTATTGTTTCCATCGAGGATAAAAAGATGGGGTTTATATCACATTGCATGAGTTTATCCCTCTACATCATGTCATCTTGCTTAATGCGTTACTCTTTTCTTTGTGAACTTAATACTCTAGATGCAGGCAGGAGTCGGTCAATGTGTGGAGTAATAGTAGTAGATGCAGGTAGGAGTCGATCTACTTGTTGCGGACATGATGCCTATATACATGATCATGCCTAGATAATCTCATAATTATTCACTTTTCTATCAATTGCTCGACAGTAATTTGTTCACCCACCGTAATACTTATGCTATCTTGAGAGAAGCCTCTAGTGAAACCTATGGCCCCCAGGTCTATCTCTTATCATATTTGCTTCCAATCTACTTTTATTTGCATCTTTACTTTTTGCATCTATATTATAAAATACCAAAAATATATTTATCTTATCATACTATCTCTATTAGATCTGACTTTCGCAAGTGGCCGAAGGGATTGACAACCCCTTTATTGCGTTAGTTGCGAGTTCTTTGTTTGTTTTTGTAGGTGCATGGGACTTTTGAGGATCCTCCTACTGGATTGATACCTTGGTTCTCAAAAACTGAGGGAAATACTTACGCTACTATTACTGCATCACCCTTTCCTCTTCAAGGAAAACCAATGCAAGCTCAATACGTAGTAGTGCACCAGCCCGACGTTCTTCACGTTCTGGAATGAATTCTTCAGCAGATTATTCGGTAGGAATGACATCCTCAGTAGCCTTGAACTTGATAGATTCCTCAGGTGTTGGTTCATCTAACACAGAAGGTAGGTGCTCTCTTTGCGAGCCATTAGTTTCATCGAACCACACATCTAAAGTTTCAACAACCTTGTGGAGAATGTTGTTGAAGACTTTGTAGGTGTGCGAGTCCTTTCCGTAACCAAGCATAAAACCTTCATCTGCTTTTGGTGCAAATTTAGAATTGTGATGAGGATCTCTAATCCAACATTTAGCACCGAAGACTTTGAAGTAACTCACATTGGGTTTCTTGTCAGTGAGGAGTTCATAAGCAGTCTTCTTGAAGAATTTGTGAAGATATACTCTGTTGATGATGTGGCATGCAGTATCAATTGCCTCAATCCAGAAACGACGAGGCGTCTTGTATTCATCAAGCATAGTGCGAGCCATCTCAACAAGAGTTCTGTTCTTGCGCTCCATGACGCCATTCTGCTGAGGAGTATAAGGAGAAGATAACTCATGAGTAATACCAAGTTCATCAAGATAGTCATCAAGACCGGAATTCTTGAACTCGGTCCCATTTTCACTTTTGATGTGCTTGATTTTCACACCAGAGTTGGTTGAAGCCCTCGAGGAAAATCGTTTGAAGACTTCCTGAACCTCATGTTTGTAAGTGACAATGTGCACCCATGTGTAACAAGAATAATCATCAACAATAACAAAGCCATATAGAGATGCATCATTTTTAACAGCAGAATAATGATTAGGACCAAAGAGATCCATGTGAAGCAATTCAAATGGTCGAGAGGTAGTCATGATAGTCTTCGCTGGATGCATGGCCTTTGTATTCTTTCCAGCTTCACAGGCTCCGCACAAGTGATCCTTGAGGAATTTTACATTCTCAATGCCAATGACGTGCTTTTTCTTCGCAAACGTGTGCAAATTCCTCATGCCAGCATGACCAAGTCGTTGATGCCATAGCCAGCCTTCTGAAGCTTTTGCAAGTAGGCATACGGCTGGTTGTGGTCCTATAGATAAATCAACAATGTACAAGTATCCTCTCCTAAAGCCTTCGAAGACTTTGGAATTGTCAGCTTCCATGATCACAATACAACGATATTTGCCAAAGACAACAATCATATCGAGATCACAAAGCATCGAGACAGACATGAGGTTGTATCCTAAGGACTCGGCAAGCATGACTTTGTCCATGTGTCAATCCTTTGAGATCACAACCTTACCTAGACCCAATACCTGACTTTTGCCTTTGTCGGCGAAGATGATATGCTTCAGATGCGATGGTGATAAAGGAGCATCCATCAATAGATTCTTGTCACCAGTCATGTGATTTGTACATCCACTATCGAGGACCCACTCATTGGCTTTGGGTTGATCATCCTGCAGATGAATTAGTGCAACTTATGAACTCATATACTTCATCAGTGAAGAATATGACATCAATATCATCAGATCAATTTCATCAAGCAATAGAACAAATAAAACAGTATGAGGACGTGAGAAATGAAAGTTCATTTCTTCATGATTAGCCTGCGTCCTTTCAGGCATTTTCAGGTCTCCGACAAATTCTTCAGATGTTTTTGAGCACGTTTGGAGACCTGGCCCTGCATAAGAGATTAGTTCTTTTTCTTCATCACCCACATCTGAAGGGGTGGCAAAGAATTCATCACTCTGCGAGCACCATATGAGAAAGGTGGCATAGAAGCTAGTCCACTTCGTTTCACATAAGAGGAGTTAGGACAAGCATATGAATAAGCAGAGAAATTCTTCGAGGACTTATGAACATAATGATTACAAGAAGAATGCTCATATTCATAGCCCTTAGCTCTACCCTGGGAAACAGAAGGGTTAGCACGATGATGATCATATGAGGACTTTGATCCTTTTGAGGAATTTGATCCATGTGAGGAATTTGGTCCGTATGAGGACTTGGATCCATATGAAGAATTTGGTCCATATGAAGAATTTGATCTGGAGTTCCTATTCTTCACAGGTGGTGTCATGAGGACATTCACCTGAAGACTTTCAAGGCAACTTTTGGGAACCCAGATTTTCTTCATAGGGGAATTGTTCCTGCAGTTAGTGCCAACATATCTAGCAAATACTTCACCATTCTGATTTTTGAACAGCTTATAATTGGAGTCAAATGACTCATCAGAAGAATGAGGAGATTCACATGAAAAGCCAGATAAATTGGATGGATCAACTGGAGGTCCCTTTGCAGCAACCCATGAAGTTTTGGGGTACTGCTCAGGCTTCAAATATGTTCCATCAGCATTGAGTTTCCTCTCAAAGGCAATACCCTCTTTCCTAGGGTTCCTGTTGAGGATCTGCTTTTTAAGCACATCACAAAGAGTCTGATGCCCTTTGAGGCTTTTGTACATGCCTGTCATGTACAATTCCTTCAGCCCTGCATCACCAGTGATACTAGCAATGTCCTCAGATGAGGAATTAGTGATAGCAGAGACAGGTGAAGAATTTGTAACAGTAGAAGCATTTGAACATTCAAGTGAAGAATTAGCAGTTTCACGTTCAATGCACTTCATACATGGAGGAGCAAATTCTCCTGGGTAGCGCTGATTTGTTGAGCAAGTAATGAATCACGCTCCTTCTGAAGATCTTCATAATCCACTCTTAGCTTCTCAAGATCTTGCTTTCTTTGAAGAAATTCGTAGGAAAGCTTCTCGTGATCAGATAAGAGAGTGTTATGATGACCTTGAAGGTTGTCAAACTTGGACTAAAGTCTCTGAAGATTTTCAGTCAAGGTTTTAGTGCAATCCATTTCTTCACCCAACATATCATCACTTTTATCTAGCATGTTTTGAACCTTTTCAAAAGCCTTTTGTTCTTTCACAGCAATCTTAGCAAGTTTAGAGTAGCTGGGCTTGAGGTTTTCATCAGATTCATCCTCACTAGATTCAGAGGAGGCGTATTTAGTTACCTTGGCACCTTTTGCCATGAAGCAATAGGTGGGAGCGTAGTCATCATTGCCTTCATCAGCCTTGTTGGTGATGCCTTTTTCTTCAGAGTTGAAGATGGACTTGCTGGCGAATGCAGTAGCGAGAGCTAGGCTCGCCACACCAGACTCAGACTCCTCAGATGCCTCCTCATCCTCATGTTCCTCAGATTCAGCCTCAGAGTCCATTTCCTTGCCAATGAATGCCCTTCTTGGAGCTGCTCTTCTTGTGAGATGAAGACTTCGAGGATTTTGATGATGAGGACTTTGAAGATTTCTTCTTCTTCTTTGCGTCATCAGAACTGTAATCCTTGTATTTCTTCTTCTTTGATTCCTTATCCCACTGAGGACAATCTTGAATGTAGTGACCAGGTTTCTTGCATTTGTGGCATAGCCTCTTCTTGTAGTCACTGGATGAGGAATCATTGCTCCTTGAGGATTTTCCAAAGCGACCACGTCTTGAGAACTTCTGAAATTTCTTCACGAGCAGTGCTAGTTCCTGGCTCAGTTCTTCAGGATCACCAAGGCTGCTAGCAGAGTCTTCATCTTCAGACTCAGAGACTGTCTTGGCCTTCAGAGCACGTGGTCTGCCATAGCTCGAACCATAGAGATCTCTCTTCTCAGCAAGCTGGAACTCATGAGTATTTAGCCTCTCGAGGATATCAGCGGGATCAAGTGACTTGTAATCAGCATGTTCTTGAATCATCAGTGCTAGAGTATCAAATGAAGAATCGAGCGATCTCAGCAATTTCTTCACCACCTCATGGTCGGTGATGTCAGTGGCGCCAAGCGCTTGAAGCTCATTTGAGATGTCAGTGAGGCGATCAAAGCTTTGCTGAACATTTTCATTGTCGAGTCTTTTGAAGCGGTTGAAGAGATTGCAAAGAATGTCAACATGAGAGTCACGCTGAGTTGAGACCCCTTCATTCACTTTGGACAGCCTATCCCAGATAAGCTTAGCAGTTTCAAAAGCACTCACTCTTCCATACTGCCCTTTGCTCAGATGGCCACATATGATATTCTTCGCTTGAGAATCGAGTTGCTTGAATCTCTTCACATCAGTAGCATTCAGAGAAGGTGTGACTGAGGGAACACCATTTTCCACAACATACCAGAGATCGTTATCAATTGCCTCAAGGTGCATTCGCATCTTATTCTTCCAGTAGGGGTAGTCCGTTCCATCGAAGGTAGGACACCCAGCAGAGACCTTGATCATACCTGCGGTCGACATAACTAAAACTCCATGCAGTTAAACCAAAATCACACAGAACAAGGGAGTACCTCACTCTGATACCAATTGAAAGTGCGTTATATCGACTAGAGGGGTGGTGAATAGGTGATTTCTATGAATTCTTCACTAAGGAATTTGCTGGTGTTTCTAAATGAAGAACTACTTGCAGCGGAATAAGTACTCAAAAGTAAACATAGTAGAACACAAGCATAGTCATCATGATGAAATGAAGAAACGCACAGAGTACAGAAAGCGTAAGCACAGGATAACACATGATGAAGACGGACAGACTGAAGAAATTGAACTGAGCAAATTTAGAAAATCTTCAGTCAAAGTCTTCAAACAGATATCAACAGGCACACAACAACAAAAATGAGGAAATGAATGAGTTCAGGAAATAGAACCAGTAAGCTTGGTGAAGACAATGATTTGGTAGACCAGTTCCAACTGTTGTCTCAGTTGTACATCTGGTTGGAGCGACTGAGTATTTAAACTTGAGGACACACAGTCCCGGACACACAGTCCTCACTATATTCTCCTTGAGCTAAGGTCACACAGACCTCGCCCAATCACTCGTGGTAAGTCTTCAGGTGACTTCCAAACCTTCACAGACTAGGTCACGCGGCGATCCACAATTCCTCTTGGATGCTCTAGACCATGACGCCTAACCGTCTGGAAGAAGCACAGTCTTCAAAGGTAACAAGCGTCGGATCGACGCAGGATCAATCTCTTCAGTGATGCTCGATCACTTTGGGTTGTAGGTGTGTTGGGTTTGGGTTTTCCTCACTTGATGATTTTCGCTCAAAGTCCTCGAGGATGGGATGCTCTCAAATGACAAGTGTCAGTTTCTCTCAGAGCAGCCAACCAACTATTGGTTGTAGGGGGCGGCTATTTATAGCCTAGGGAGCAGCCCGACATGATAAGACATAAATGCCCTTCAATGATATGACCGTTAGGTGGGTAGATATTTCGGGACAGCTGGCGCATAGCTCAGCAACGGTCGGAATCTTGACTCTCAAATTCCTTAGGGCTATCATGTTCCTCACTGTGTAGGCAATCAGCACTGGCGAATTCCTAACTCCTCAGTTAGAACAAATTCCTCAGTGACCAGAAGAACTTCGTCTCTGACACTGAAGAAATTGACTGAACTTTATGAGATTTCCAATGGCTTCACTCGAAGGGATTGGTAGGTGTAGGATTTTGAGTTGAGAATCACACGGAAATTTTTCCTTAGTATTTCCTTGACCCCCTTTAACAGTACGGTTTTTCCTATGACTCAAGAAATATAAAATGAAACTACGAAAACAAAATTCTTCACGCTTCATGTTCCTCGAATGATTACCAAGTCTTCAAGGTCACACCAATTTCTTCACTTTCAAAGTCTTCAAAAAGTCTTCAGAAATCCAAAGTCTTCAGTTGAAGAACTTCATTTTTAGGGGTCGACTTTCTTTGTAAATATCAAACTCCTCATATACTTATAGACCTGTGTACACTCACAAACGCATCAGTCCCTTAACCTATAAGTCTTCAATACACCAAAACCACTAAGTGGCACTAGATGCACTTACAGGCGCGCCCCCTGCCTCATGGGCCCATGGTGGCCCCCCTCCACTTATTCCTGCAACCATACTCTTCTTCTTCCTCCCAATAAAATCACCAACCAGCTCAAGCACAAGTTCTAGCTCATCTTGCTGCCATTTTCGATCTCCTTGATCAAAGCTCCATTCACAAAACTGCTTTGGGGGATTGTTCTTTGGTATGTAACTCCTCCAATGGTCCAATTAGTTTTTGTTCTAGTGCTTTATTCATTGCAAATTCTTGTTGCTAAGGTGACCCTGTTCTTGAGCTTGCATGTCAAATTTATATGGCCCCAAGTAGTTCCAATGCATGATATAGTCTCCAGGCACTTGTGGGAGTAGTTGCTATCAATTTTGTTAAGTTTGGTTCACTTTTATTTTGAGTTACTAAAAATTTCAGAAATTTTCAGAAAATGATGAAGAGATTTTTGAGGGGCTCTTCGAGCCAAAGCTCGAAGGATAAAAAGTAAGGATAATAAAAAGTCCAAATATAATCTCCCTCGCGTTGCGGAGGTTCGGCCATGTGAATGTCCTTGTGATGAGTTCTTGAGAGCAGCCGGGATTCATGATGATTTTTATTCTTTGGCTGATAATGCAGGCCTCACCGACTTCCTCCACGACCAGCTAGATCAGTATCTCCTACTCACTAATACTTTTGTGCAAAAAATTTACTTTCATGCTAAGAAATCACCACCTTCAATGGAGTTTCATTTATATGATGAGGTTAGGGAGATGTCACTATGTGATTTTTGTGCGGTTTGCAAGATACCCTTCGAGGGCAGCATAGAGGAACCACATTGTAGAGATCTGGATGGATTTATTGATATGATTACTGTAGGGGAAATGAGGAAGGTTTCTGATGCAAGAATTACTAGCATACACTTTCCTGTTCTACGTTAATTTGCAATATTTGCTAGTAGATGCTTAATTGGTCGCGAGAACTGTGGAAACCTTAGTGTTCCTGGTATTGTTATTTTGTGTCATGCTTTATTTCGTGATAACACTTTTAGTTTAGGTGCTATTGTTGCTAAACGATTAAGTCTGAACCGTACAAAGGGCCCCATCTTTGGTGGCATCTATGCTTCACGCCTTGCTAAACACTTTAGGATACCTATTAGGCATTATGAGAAAGAGGAAAAGCTGTTGCCCCCTACCTTTCTAGATTATAAGAGTATGGTAGCACATGAGTTTATTGTTAAAAATGATGAGAAGATGCTTAAGTATAATTTGAGATTTCATAAAACTCACAGTGAGACTATTATCTTGCATGCACCCTCTTTGTTTGACTTATCTTCAGGCACGTACCTCGTCTTGACGGAGGCCGTTTACGCGTACCAAAGCCACTCACCAGCTCTAGAGCCTGAGCCGGAACCACCACTTGACGCTTATCGACAGTTCTCTTATCAGTGGGATCCGGAGGAGATTGCCAGCCAGTGGTACTCAGACGATACTCCTCAGTACACCGGAGAGAGTAGCTATAATCCATGGGCATAGACCAACTTAGGCCAAAAGCCTAAGCTTAGGGGATGAAAGGATCGAGAAGAGGTGTCTAGAGGGGGGGTGAATAGACACTAAGTACCAAAAGTTGCAGTTTTTAACTTCTTTAAGTTGGAGTGGAGTTTAGGCACAAGTTTAATACTCACAATACATATCAAGAAAGCATGCAAAGAGTATATGAGCAGCGGAAAGTAAAGCATGCAACTTGCAAGAATGTAAAGGGAAGGGATTGGAGGATTCAAACGCAATTGGAGACACAGATGTTTTTGTCGTGGTTCCGATAGGTGGTGCTATCGTACATCCACGTTGATGGAGACTTCAACCCATGAAGGGTAACGGCTACGCGAGTCCACGGAGGGCTCCACCCACGAAGGGTCCATGAAGAAGCAACCTTGCTATCCCACCATGGCCATCGCCCATGATCGACTTGCCTCACTAGCGGTAGATCTTCACGAAGTAGGCGATCTACTTGCCCTTACAAACTCCTTGGTTCAACTCCACAATCTTGTTGGAGGCTCCCAAGTGACACCTAGCCAATCTAGGAGACACCACTCTCCAAGAAGTAACAAATGGTGCGTTGATGATGAACTCCTTGCTCTTGTGCTTCAAATGATAGTCTCCCCAACACTCAACTCTCTCTCACAGGATTTGGATTTGGTGGAAAGAAGATTTGAGAGGAAAGCAACTTGGGGAAGGCTAGAGATCAAGATTCATATGGTAGGAGTGGAATATCTTGGCCTCAACACATGAGTAGGTGGTTCCCTCTCAAAATGGTAAGTTGGAAGTGTAGGTTTGTTCTGATGGCTCTCTCTACGAATGAAGAGGAGGTGGAGGTGTATATATAGCCTCCACACAAAATCTAACCGTTACACACAATTTACCAATCTCGGTGGGACCGAATCAACAAACTCGGTCGGACCGATTTAGTAAACCTAGTGACCGTTAGGGTTTTCGATGGGACCGACATGCAACTCGGTAGGACCGATATGGTTAGGGTTAGGTCATAACTTAATCTCGGTGAGACCGATTACACAAACTCGGTGGGACCGATTTTGATAATAAGCTAACTAGAGAGTTTGCATTGTAATCTCGGTAGTACCGATTGCTCAAACTCGGTGGGACCAATTTTGGTAATGGACATACACAAAGAGATTACAATCCCATCTCGGTGAGACCGAGATCCCTATCGGTGAGACCGATTTGCCTAGGGTTTGTGGCAGTGGCTAAGACATCTGAACTCGGTGGCGCCGGATAGAAAGAATCGATGGGACCGAGTTAGACTTTTAGGTTTAGGACATATGTGGATGTGAGAAAGTAATTTAGGGCTTTGGAGCATATCACTAAGCACTTTGAGCAAGCAAGCCATTAAGCAACACCTCATCCCCTCTTGATAGTATTGGCTTTTCCTATAGACTCAATGTGATCTTGGATCACTAAAATGGAAAATGTAGAGTCTTGAGCTTGGAGCTTGAGCCAATCCTTTGTCCTTAGCATCTTGAAGGGGTTCCACATCCTTTAGTCCATGCCACTCCATTGTTGAACTTATCTGAAACATACTAGGTAAAAGTGTTAGTCCAACAAGAGATAGGTTGACATTAATTACCAAAACCACCCAAGGAGCACTTCTGCTTTCAATCTCCCCCCTTTTGGTAATTGATAACAACATACATCAAAGCCTTAGATAAACATATAGAGAATAGCAAGTAAAGCTTTGGAAAGACATGTAACAAGCATAGGCTCCCCCTACATGTATGCACTCATGTGAATATGGAATATAGAAGCATGTGAATGCATGAACATGACAGAGTAAGCAATGTGTTACATGTATCTTGTCCATATGCATCAGAGCAAAAGATAGCAAGAGATGTGTATGTGGGAAATGTACCTTCATGCTCATGAGTCCTTATTTCAAACAATATGTACATCAGCAAGAATTCCTCATACACATGACTGTGATGCATATACTTACCTTGTGGTCTTTAGTTGGCTTAGGATGGAATGAACCTGCGTAAACAAGGTTAGATAACACAGATACACCTACTAGCCAGAGCAAACAAAAGAAACCACAAGAATACCAAGAATGGGATGACATGTAGAGAGTGAGTACTAAGTACCACATTTTATGTAGACATGTCCCCAAAGGTAAAGATGTGCAATTAATTTAGGAATTTCTCTCCCTTAGATGTCTTGCTCCCCCTGAATCTAGCATGGTATACTGGGAGAAGATAGGGAACAGAAAGTCAGAGCAAAATGCAAAATCAGAGCTCAAGGAAACAAAAGAACTGAGCTAATGCAAATAAGCACATATGAACATGTCTTTATACCCCCTCATGAAGACATGTGACATCTCTCCTCTTGAACATCAAGCATCTGGGATCCTTGAGGATTACTCTCTTCTTGAGTATTCTCTCCCCCTGGAGATCTCTCTCTCCATTCTCTCCCCCTGGAGATCTCTCTCTCCCCCTATGGAGAAGATAAGCTTTGATGTGATCTCTCTCTCCCCCTTTGACATCAATTTCCAAGAAGGGCCTTCTGGAATTTGTCGTGAATGGGTTTGGTCCCTGAGTCACAGCATAAAGCACTGATAAAAATGTGATGCTTGTAGAGGACAAGATTCATTGAGTGGAGCTGGATAAAAAGTAAAGCAGGAACAAGTGGCAAAATGTTTTTCCTGTAGTGAAATCGGTGGCACCGAGTGGTTTGCTTCGGTTGCACCGAAAGGATTTGGTTGAACCGAAAACAACAAACCGGTGAGATCGAGTTCATCGCAGAGAAAACACTTGTCACCTCAGCTCACTAGACAAGTAAGATCTCACAAGGATTTGCAAGGAATTAACTGAAAGATTTGCAATGAATTGGATGCAGAGAATGCAGAACAAATAGAAAAGAAAGAAATCTAGATGAAGTTTTTTTTGAAAGGGGAAACAAACATGCATGAGACAAATGCAAGAGCACAGAAAAGAACAGAAGTAAACTTCATCTAGAGATGGTCGGCGACAAGGTCACCTATGTTAGAGTATATTGACTTAGGAGTCAAGTGAGATCACTTGATCATAGGTCATACTCATCGTTTAAGCTCAAAATTGGGTTACCATTTATCGTTTAAGCATCTTGATGTATTCACATCTTGTCGAGTTGCTTTCACTCATGACTTGGAGTAAAGCTTCTCTAAAATGGAATGACAAACCTTGGGTGGTGGTGTTGATCATGTAGTTAAACTTGTGTGGGTTGCTCAAGGTTGATGTAGCTCATCAAGAGTTGGGAGCACCACTTGGAATTTGAGTTCATCTACCTACATGGGTTAGTTTTTGCAACGAAGAGCACTTGTGCATCCAAAATGACAATCATGAAGCTTAACATAGAATTTGTCAAAGGATATGTTGGAATGGTTCCGTGCTTCCTTGTCTTCAACCACCATTGTGTAGAGACTTGGTGATGGAGAGATTGCTCAAGATTTGAGTAGGTTACAATCTCATGGAATTCGATTCAACCAAGTACCTTCATGGGTTAGATAACATGCAAGGTGCAAATATATCCAAGACATAAGATTATCATCATAAGAGAAATATCAAGGATTAGTCATAAGCTCTTGTGTTGCATGTATCCAATGGAGTTTCTACTCCAAGTTTGAAGCATCAATGATGTTCAATTCACCTCTTAACCTGCAAAACACTTTCTCATCAAGTGGTTTAGTGAAAATATCCGCTAATTGTTTTTTGGTGCGAACATGCTTAAGATTAATGTCACCCTTAGCAACATGATCTCGAATGAAATGATGACGAACTTCAATATGCTTAGTTTGAGAGTGTTGCATGGTATTGTGAGCAACCTTGATAGCACTTTCATTGTCACAAAGTAATGGAACATGTTTCACATATATCCCATAATCTTTAAGAGTTTGGGTCATCCAAAGTAATTGAGCACAACATGAACCAGCGGCAATGTATTCCGCTTCGGCGGTGGATAAGGATACCGAGTTTTGTTTCTTGGAAGACCAAGACACAAGAGATCGACCAAGAAATTGACAAGTACCCGAAGTGGACTTTATCAACCTTGTCTCTGGCATATTCCGAGTCGGAGTAGCCAACAAGATCGAAAGAGGCCCTCTTAGGATACCAAATGCCAAAATTTGGTGTATGAATTAAGTATCTCACTATCCTTTTCACG
The DNA here is from genome assembly GCF_002162155.2 of Triticum dicoccoides. Taxonomy (NCBI): domain Eukaryota; kingdom Viridiplantae; phylum Streptophyta; class Magnoliopsida; order Poales; family Poaceae; genus Triticum; species Triticum dicoccoides. The sequence continues at coordinate 517,284,990 of NC_041389.1, forward strand.
ACCTTAAGATGACATTCTTTAGGAGCAGCTTGATATCGTGCACACATGCACACACTTAGCATGATATCAGGACGCGAAGCACATAGATATAACAATGAACCAATCATAGAGTGATAAACCTTATGATCAACTGGTTCACCATCTTTGGTCAAGTCAAGATGTCCACTAGTAGGCATGGGTGTAGTCATACCTTTGCATTCTTGCATATTGAACTTCTTGAATAAGTCCTTGGTGTACTTCATTTCAGAGACAAAGGTACCTTCCTTAGTTTGTTTGATTTGCAAACCAAGAAAGAATTGGAGTTCACTCATCATTGACATCTCAAACTTCTCCGACATTAGCTTCCCAAACTTTTCACTAAAATGAGGGTTAGTAGAACCAAATATAATATCATCAACATAGATTTGGCACACAAATAGTTCTCCATTGACCCTTTTAGTAAAAAGAGTAGAATCTATTTTTCCAATTTCAAAGCCTTTTTCAATAAGGAACTTGGTCAAGCATTTATACCACGCTCTAGGAGCTTGTTTAAGACCATAAAGAGCTTTGTGAAGGTTGTAAACATGATTTGGTTTCTTAGGATTGACAAAGCCGGGAGGTTGCTTAACATAAACTTCCTCCTCTATTTCACCATTCAGAAAAAGCACTTTTAATGTCCATTTGGTACAAGGTGATATCATGGTGATTAGCATAGGCAAGTAAGATGCGAATGGACTCAAGTCTAGCAACGGGAGCATAAGTCTCACCATAGTCCATACCTTCGACTTGTGTGTAGCCTTGGGCGACGAGACGTGCTTTGTTGCGAACTACTTGTCCATCTTCATCTTGCTTGTTGCGAAACACCCATTTGGTACCGATGATGTCGTGGTTGTTGTCGGGCTTCTCAACCAATGTCCAAACTTGATTTCTCTCAAAGTTGTGTAACTCTTCATGCATGGCATTTATCCAATCCAGATCTTCCAATTCTTCTTCAACCTTCATAGGTTCAATGCTAGAGATGAATGAATAGTGTTCACAAAAGTTAGCTAAACAAGTTTTAGAGCGAGTGATTCTCCCGGTTTGGATATCGTTGTAGATTTTCTCGACGGGATGGTCTTTAGCAATTATTGATCGAACTCGTGAAAGCTTTTGTTTGGGTCTTGGTTGAACATCTTCTTCATCTTGGCCTTCTTCATTGTCGGCGTTGTTGTTCTCTTGTCGTGGTGGATAAGGAGGTTGTTGACATTCATCTTGATGCACTTCCTCGTTTTCTTCATCTTGGTGTGTCCCACTTGTGGATGCTTCTGTATCAACTCTTGGTTCACCTTGTCGTGAGGTAGAAGCTTCCACTTGGACGGATGAGGTACTCTCCTTCACCTCCGTTGGATGAATCTTGCCAATGGACAAGTCTTGGATTGCTTCCGAGGGATCTTTGTCTCCTACATCAATTGGCAATTGCTCTACTTGCGAGCCGTTAGATTCATCAAACTTCACATCTACCGTTTCTTCAACCTTTCGGGTGAAAATGTTGTAGACATGGTATGTGTGAGAGTTTGAGCCATAACCAAGTAGGAAACCTTCATGAGACTTAGGAGCAAATTTAGAACGACGATGCTTATCAAGAATGTAGCACTTTGAGCTGAATACTCGAAAGTATCCAACTTGGAGTTTGTTACCGGTGAGGAGCACATATGCCGTCTTGCCGAGTAGCTTGTGAAGATACAAGTGATTTTTTGCATGACAAGCAGTCTCAACCGCTTCTGCCCAAAAGTGCTTCGGCGTCTTGTACTCATCAAGCATCATTCTCGCCATTTCGATGAGCGTCCGGTTCTTCCTCTCAACAACTCCATTTTGTTGAGGTGTGTACGTAGCCGAGAACTCGTGTGAAATCCCTTCTTTGTCAAGAAAGGTGTCCACATTTGCGTTCTTGAACTCCGTTCCATTGTCGCTGCGAACCTTCTTGATCTTCACTTCAAATTGATTTTGGGCCTTCCTAGCGAAGTTTTAGAAGATCTTTTGGACCTGCGATTTATCATTGAGAAAGAACACCCACGTAAATCTTGAAAAATCATCAACTATAACTAGACCAAAAGAATTTCCACTGAGACTCTTGTAAGCGTTGGGACCAAAAAGATCCATGTGAAGTAGCTCGAGTGGCCTCTTTATGGTCATGATGTTCTTCACGGGATGCCTTCCTCCAACCTGTTTACCTGCCTGACAAGCACTGCAAAGTCTGTCCTTATCAAATATGACATCATTAACTCCAAGGATATGATTTCCTTTAATAAGCTTGTCAAGGTTTCGCATACCAACATGACCTAATCGTCTATGCCATAACCAACCTTTAGAAGATTTAGCAATAAAGCAAGTTCTAGGTTGAGCCTTTTTAGTGAAGTCAACAATGTATAGATCACCTCTACGAACACTGGTAAACACCATTTTATGATTATCTCTACGAAACACTTGGCAATCTACTCCAGTGAATAGAACATTGAAACCGAAATCAGCAAGTCTAGATACTGAAAGTAAGTTGTAGCCAAGAGATTCAATGAGCATAACATTTTGTATGGAGCTATCATGTGATATGTCCACCTTACCAAGGCCAACCACCTTACCCTTTGAGTTGTCACCGAAAGTGACATACTTTTGAGGTCCATCGTTTCCAGCAAGCTCACGAAACATGTCTTTATCTCCGGTCATGTGATCGGTACACCCACTATCAAGAACCCATTCCTTTCCTCCTGCCATATATCCCCGAAGGTTTGCCATAAGACCAAAGTGTCTCATTGCATCATCAAGATCAAAGTCACTATCATCATCCTCGTCATAGTATCCATGTTCATCATCGTCATGTGGCGGATCAAATCCTAGAGAGGGTGATTCGTTAGAGTGAGTTTGACAATGATCTTGCTTATGAATTTTTATAGCTTCAGAAATGATATCACTAATAATTCCAACATTTCCTTTGGCACGCATAAGGTTTGTAAGTTCAAATAGACAGTCACCAAACATAGGATCACTAGAATTCATCTTACTCAAGGCAATATACTTATGGAGAATTTCATCTAGATTTTTCAAGGAATAATCCGAAAAACGTTCCTCAAGAAATTTCCATATAGTGTAGGCACACTCAAAAGTAGGCAAGTTTCTGATCAAGTTTCTAGGCAAGCCTCTAGTGATAAGATTAATAGTTCTGAGATTCCTAATCATGTCAATTGACTCATCAAGAGTAGGATGCATAGGATCAACATGAGGTGCACAAGGACTAGCAATGTACTTGTTTAAATGATATTGATTGAAAATCACAAGCATCTCATTTTTCCACTCATGAAAGTACTCTCCATCAAGTATAGGCACTCTTTGTCTAAGACTCCCAATAGTAGACTCATCCATATTCCTCCAATGGTGTTTAAACTAAAGCAATGGAGACCAAAGCTCTTATACCAATTGAAAGGATCGAGAAGAGGTGTCTAGAGGGGGGTGATTAGACACTAAGTACCAAAAGTTGTAGTTTTTAACTTCTTTAAGTTGGAGTGGAGTTTAGGCACAAGTTTAATACTCACAATACATATCAAGCAAGCATGCAAAGAGTATATGAGCAGTGAAAAGTAAAGCATACAACTTGCAAGAGTGTAAAGGGAAGGGATTGGACGATTCAAACGCAATTGGAGACACAGATGTTTTTGTCGTGGTTCCGATAGGTGGTGCTATCGTACATCCACGTTGATGGAGACTTCAACCCATGAAGGGTAATGGCTGCGCGAGTCCACGAAGGGCTCCACCCACGAAGGGTCCACGAAGAAGCAACCTTGTCTATCCCACCATGGCCGTCACCCACGAAGGACTTGCCTCACTGGCGATAGATCTTCACGAAGTAGGCGATCTCCTTGCCCTTACAAACTCCTCGGTTCAACTCCAAAATCTTGTTGGAGGCTCCCAAGTGACACCTAGCCAATCTAGGAGACACCACTCTCCAAGAAGTAACAAATGGTGTGTTGATGATGAACTCCTTGCTCTTGTGCTTCAAATGATAGTCTCCCCAACACTCAACTCTCTCTCACAGGATTTGGATTTGGTGGAAAGAAGATTTGAGTGGAAAGCAACTTGGGGAAGGCTAGAGATCAAGATTCATATGGTAGGAGTGGAATATCTTGGCCTCAACACATGAGTAGGTGGTTCTCTCTCATAAATGGTAAGTTGGAAGTGTAGGTTTGTTCTGATGGCTCTCTCTACGAATGAAGAGGAGGTGGAGGTGTATATATAGCCTCCACACAAAATCTAACCATTACACACAATTTACCAATCTCGATGGGACCGAATCAACAAACTCGGTCGGACCGATTTAGTAAACCTAGTGACCGTTAGGGTTTTCGGTGGGACTGACATGCAACTCGGTAGGACCAATATGGTTAGGGTTAGGGCATAACTTAATCTCAGTGAGACCGATTACACAAACTCGGTGGGACCGATTTTGGTAATAAGCTAACTAGAGAGTTTGCATTGTAATCTCGGTAGTACCGATTGCTCAAACTCAGTGGGACCAATTTTGGTAATGGACATACACAGAGAGATTACAATCCCATCTCGGTGAGACCGCGATCCCTATCGGTGAGACCGATTTGCCTAGGGTTTGTGGCAGTGGCTAAGACATCTGAACTCGGCGGCGCCGGATAGAAAGAATCGGTGGAGCTGAGTTAGACTTTTAGGTTTAGGACATATGTGGATGTGAGAAAGTATTTGAGGGCTTTGGAGCATATCACTAAGCACTTTGAGCAAGCAAGCCATTAAGCAACACCTCATCCCCTCTTGATAGTATTGGCTTTTCCTATAGACTCAATGTGATCTTGGATCACTAAAATGGAAAATGTAGAGTCTTGAGCTTGGAGCTTGAGCCAATCCTTTGTCCTTAGCATATTGAAGGGGTTCCACATCCTTTAGTCCATGCCACTCCATTGTTGAACTTATCTGAAACATACTAGGTAAAAGTGTTAGTCCAACAAGAGATATGTTGACATTAATTACCAAAACCACCCAGGGAGCACTTGTGCTTTCAGGGGAGTACATATTTCTCACCGACATTACATTCATGTTCACACACTCATTTTAGTTGTCGATGCTCATACTTTTTCATTGTACTATCCATGCTAATTTATTTTATTTTTCCTGCTTTCTTCTTGTGTGTTTGAATAACCTTAAGAAAAAAACCAAAAAAATTAGTTGTAGCTTTTAGCTAGTTTACTTTCCATGCCTATAGTGGTAGTAATTAAAAGAAAACCCAAAAAGATTTCTCGTTCTTCTTTTGCTTGTTGGGAGCTTTCCCGTGTAAATAGTTTTTATTTCTTTTGTTTTCTTTGGGGGTCGAGAGGAGAAGACCATGATGAAAATGTTGAGTGGCTCTCATATGCATTATTGTTGATTTAACCAAGAGACCATATTACCTTGTCTTCTCCCTTGATTTGAATGCTTGCAGATTCCAGCTTAGTCCAAAGCACGTGCACTATTATTGTTATTATCCACACCGTCCGGTCGTGCAAGTGAAAGGCAATAATGATGATATATGATGGACTGATTGAGATGAGAGAAGCTGGTATGAACTCGACCTCTTTTGTTTTTGTAAATATGATTAGTTCATCGTTCCTGATTCATCTTATTATGAATAAACATGTTTGCGATGACAATTAGAGATTATAGTTTCTTATGCCATGCTTAATTAGCTACGAGTTTATAATGGTTTACCTTGCGTGCCAACATGCTATTAAAATGGTCGTGATGTGGTATGATAAGGTGGTATGCTCCTTTGAATGATTCGAGTGACTTGACTTGGCACATGTTCACGCATGTAGTTAAAATAAAATCAACATAGCCTTCACGATATTTATGTTCATGGTGGATTATATCCTATTCATGCTTGCACTCAGTGTTGATTAATTTTAATGCATGTTCATGACTGTTGTCGCTCTCTAGTTGGTCACTTCCCAGTATCTTTCTAGCCTTCACTTGTACTAAGCGGGAATACTATTTGTGCATCCACCTCCATAAACCCCAAAGTAATTCCATATGAGTTCACCATACCTTACTATATGCGGTATCTACCTGCCATTCTAAGTAAATTTGTATGTGCCAAACTCCAAACCTTCAAATGAAATTATGTTTTGTATGCTCGAATAGCTCATGTATTAACTAGGACTATCTATATCTTCCATGTTAGGCGGGTTATTCTAAAGAGGAGTGGACTCCACTCACGAGAAAATGGCTGGTCACCGGGATGCCCAGTCCCATGCTCAAATCAAAATAATTGCAAACAAAACTCCCCCAGGATTGTTGTTAGTTGGAGGCACCCGTTGTTTCAGGCAAGCCATGGATTGATGATTGTTGGTGGTGGGGGAGTATAAACTTTACCATTCTGTTTAGGAACCGCCTATAATGTGTGTAGCATGGAAGATATCGAGATCTCTTGGTTGTTATGTTGACAAAGAAAGTATACCGCTCAAAATATTATTTATATCTATTTCAAAATCAAGCTCTGGCACCTCTACAAATCCCTGCTTCCCTCTGCGAAGGGCCTATCTATTTACTTTTATGTTGAGTCATCATCCTCTTATTAAAAAGCACCTGCTGGAGAGCACCGCTGTCATTTGCATCCATTACTATTAATTTATATTGAGTATGACTATGACTGGATCTCTTTTACCATGAATTACAATGTTTAGTCAGTCCTTGATCTTCAGAGGTGATCTGCATTTATGATTTGCGATCTCAGAAAGGGCTAGCGAGATACCATCTTGTTATATCATATTATGATTGTTTTGAGAAAGTGTTGTCATCCAAGATTTATTATTATGGCTCGCTAGTTGACTATGACATTGATATGAGTAAACATGAGACCTAAGTGTTATTGTGAATATGGTTAGTTCATAATCTTTGCTGAAAACTTGAATGCTGGCTTTACATATTTGCAACAATAAGAGCAAACAGAGTTTGTAAAAGTTTTTCTTTATCACTTTCAGTTTGTCAACTGAATTGCTTGAGGACAAGCAAAGGTTTAAGCTTGGGGGAGTTGATACGTCTCCGTCGTATCTACTTTTCCAAACACTTTTGCCCTTGTTTTCGACTCTAACTTCCATGACTTGAATGGAACTAACCCGGACTGGCGTTGTTTTCAGCAGAACTACCATGGTGTTATTTTTGTGCAGAAATAAAAGTTCTCGGAATGACCTGAAAATCCATGGAGCAACTTTTTGGAATTAATAAAAAATATTGGCGAAAGAATCAACACTAGGGGGCCCACACCCTATCCACGAGGGTGGGGGCGCCCCCCCCCCCCAGGGCACGCCCCCTGCCTCGTGGGCCCCCTGAGGCTCCACCGACGTCAACTCCAGCTCAATATATTCATGTTCAGGGAGAAAAAATCAGAGAGGAGGATTCATCGCGTTTTACGATACGGAGTCACCGAAAAGCCCTAATCTCTCTCGGGAGGGCTGATCTGGAGTCCGTTCGGGGCTCCGGAGAGGGGAATTCGTCGCCATCGTCATCATCAACCTTCCTCCATCACCAATTTCATGATGCTCACCGCCGTGAGTGAGTAATTCCATCATAGGCTTGCTGGACGGTGATGGGTTGGATGAGATTTACCATGTAATTATGTTAGTTTTGTTAGGGTTTGATCCCTAGTATCCACTATGTTCTGAGATTGATGTTGCTATGACTTTGCTATGCTTAATGCTTGTCACTAGGGCCCGAGTGCCATGATTTCAGATCTAAACCTATTATGTTTTCATGAATATATGTGAGTTCTTGATCCTATCTTGCAAGTCTATAGTCACCTATTATGTGTTATGATCCATTAACCCCGAAGTGACAATAATCGGGATACTTACCGGTGATGACCGTAGTTTGAGGAGTTCATGTATCCACTAAGTGTTAATGCTTTGGTCCAGTACTCTATTAAAAGGAGGCCTTAATACCCTTAGTTTCCAATAGGACCCCGCTGCCACGGGAGGGTAGGACAAAAGATGTCATGCAAGTTCTTTTCCATAAGCACGTATGATTATATTCCGAATACATGCCTACATTACATTGATGAACTGGAGCTAGTTCTGTGTCACCCTATGTTATAACTATTACATGAGGAATCGCATCCGACATAATTATCCATCACTGATCCAATGCCTACGAGCTTTTCACATATTGCTCTTTGCTTAATTACTTTACCGTTACCACTTTTACAATTACTACAAAACTGCTACTGTTACTTTTGCCACTGTTACCGTTACTTCCATACTACTTTGCTACTAAAAACTTTGCTGCAGATATTAAGTTATCCAGGTGTGGTTGAATTGACAACTCAACTGCTAATACTTTAGAATACTCTTTGGCTCCCCTTGTGTCGAATCAATAAATTTGGGTTAAATACTCTACCCTCGAAAACTGTCGCGATCCCCTATACTTGTGGGTTATCAAGCTAGAACATAATTTGCAAAATACTATCGGGACTAAGTTCATGATAAATTAAAGTTCAATTAATCATATTACTTAAGAACTCCCATTTAGATAGACATCCCTCCGGTCATCTAAATGATCACGTGATCCATATTAACTAAACCATGTCCGATCATCACGTGAGATGGAGTAGTTTTCAATGGTGAACATCTCTATGTTGATCATATCTACTATATGATTCAAGCTCGACCTTTCGATCTCCAGTGTTTCGAGGCCATATCTGCATATGCTAGGCTCGTCAAGTTTAACCTGAGTATTCTGCACGTGCAAAACTGGCTTGCACCCGTTGTATGTGAACGTAGAGCCTAACACACCCGATCATCACGTGGTGTCTCAGCACGAAGAACTGTCGCAACGGTGTATACTCAGGGAGAACAGTTATACCTTGAAATTTTAGTAAGGGGTCATCTTATAATGCTACCGCCGTACTAAGCAGAATAAGATGCATAAAAGATAAACATCATATGCAATCAAAATATGTGACATGATATGGCCATCATCATCTTGTGCCTTTGATCTCCATCTCCAAAGTACCATTACGATTTCCATCATTACCGGCATGACACCATGATCTCCATCATCTTGATCTCTATCAACGTGTCGTCACATGGTCGTCTCGCCAACTATTGCTTTTATGACTATCGCTACCGCTTGGTGATAAAGTAAAACAATTACATGGCGATTGCATTGCATACAATAAAGCGACAACCATATGGCTCCTGCAAGTTACCGATCACTTTGTTACAAAACATGATCATCTCATACAACAATTTATATCACATCATGTCTTGACCATATTACATCACAGCAAGCCCTGCAAAAACAAGTTAGACGTCCTCTACTTGGTTGTTGAAAATTTTACGTGGCTGCTACGGGCTTCTAGCAAGAACCATTCTTACCTACGCATCAAAACCACAACGATTTTTCATCAAGTGTGTGTTTTAACCTTCAACAAGGACCGGTCGTAGTCAAACTCGATTCAACTAAAGTTGGAGAAACAGACACCCACCAGCCACCTATGTGCAAAAGCACGTCGGTAGAACCAGTCTCATGAACGCGGGCATGTAATGTCGGTCTGGTCCGCTTCATCCAACAATACCACCGAATCCAGGTAAGATGTTGGTGGTATGCTATATGAACATTATCGCCCACAACTATTTGTGTTTTACTCATGCATATAACATCTACGCATAGACCTGGCTCTAATACCACTGTTGTGGAACATGGTAATTTCAAAAAAATCCTACGATCACGCAAGATCTATCTAGGTGATTGATCTCTACTACACAACCTTCTTCTTGTAGACGTTATTGGGCCTCCAAGTGCAGAGGTTTGTAGGACAGTAGCAAATTTCCCTCAAGTGGATGACCTAAGGTTTATCGATCCGTAGGAGGTGTAGGATGAAGATGGTCTCTCTCAAGTAACCCTGCAACCAAATAACAAAGAGTCTCTTGTGTCCCCAACACACCCAATACAATGGTAAATTGTATAGGTGCACTAGTTTGGCGAAGAGATGGTGATACAAGTGCAATATGGATGGTAGATATAGGTTTTTGTAATCTGAAAATATAAAAACAGCAAGGTAACTAATGATAAAAGTGAGCGTAAACGGTATTGGAATGATAGGAAACAAGCCATAGGGTTCATACTTTCACTAGTGCAAGTTCTCTCAACAATAATAACATAATTGGATCATATAACTATCCCTCAACATGCAACAAAGAGTCACTACAAAGCCACTAATAGCGGAGAACAAATGAAGAGATTATGGTAGGGTACGAAACCACCTCAAAGTTGTCCTTTCTGTTCTATCTATTCAACAGTCTGTAGTAAACTAACATGAAGCTATTCTTTCAGTTCAATCTATCATAGAGTTCATACTAGAATAACACCTTAAGACACAAATCAACCAAAACCCTAATGTCACCTAGATACTCCATTGTCACCTCAAGTATCCATGGGCATGATTATACGATATGCATCACACAATCTCATATTCATCTATTCAACCAACACAAAGTACTTCAAAGAGGGCCCCAAAGTTTCTACCGAAGAGTCAAGACGAAAACGTGTGCCAACCCCTATGCATAGGTTCATGGGCGGAACCCGCAAGTTGGTCACCAAAACATACATCAAGTAGATCACGTGATATCCCATTGTCACCACAGATAAACATGGCAAGACATACATCAAGTGTTCTCAAATCCTTAAAGACTCAATCCGACAAGACCACTTCAAAGGGAAAACTCAATTCATCACAAGAGAGTAGAGGGGGAGAAACATCATAAGATCCAACTATAATAGCAAAGCTCGCGATACATCAAGATCGTGCCATAGAGAGAACACGAGAGAGAGAGATCAAACACATAGCTACTGGTACATACCCTCAGCCCCGAGGGTGAACTACTCCCTCGTCATCATGGAGAGCGCCGGGATGATGAAGATGGCCACCGGTGATGGATTCCCCCTCCGGCAGGGTGCCGGAACGGGCTCCCGAGAGGTTTTTGGTGGCTACAGAGGCATGCGGCGGCGGGACTCCCGATCTATCTTCATCTTCGATGTTTTTAGGGTACGTGGACTTATATAGGCGAAAGAAGTCGGTCGGGGGAGCCTCAAGGGGCCCAGGAGATAGGGGCGCGCCCAGGGGGTGGACGCGCCCTCCTATCTCCTGGCCTCCTCGAAGCTTCCCTAGTTTGAACTCCAAGTCTTCCGGATCATATTCTTTCCAAAAAGCACGCTCCCGAAGGTTTCATTCCGTTTGGACTCCGTTTGATATTCCTTTTCTTCAAAACACTGAAATAGGCAAGAAAACAGCAATATGGGCTGGGCCTCCGGTTAGTAGGTTAGTCCCAAAAGTAATATAAAAGTGTATAAATAAAGCCCATAATCATTCAAAACATATAATAAAATAGCATGAATGCTTCATAAATTATAGATACGTTGGAGACATATCAACATCCCCAAGCTTAATTCCTGCTCGTCCTCGAGTAGGTAAATGATAAAAGAAAGAATTTATGAAGTGTGAATGCTAGCGGGTGCACAAGTTTGATCAATGATAATTTCAATCACCTTTTCTAGCATGATTATATGTCATAACAGTAGTTCATCTCATAAAACTCCTCAAGATCAAGTAATAAGCTATTCACATGTTAAAGCATAGACTATAAACTTTCTTGAAAACTAGCAAACTTCATTCTCAGTCATCAAACAATTACAATTCATCTTATTTTCAGGAAGGGTCTATGTCAGAGCTTTGATTTAGCAAACTCCACATACTCAACTATCATATAGTCTTCTACAATTGCTAACACTCACGCAATACTAATGGTTATGGAGTTTCAATCGAACACTAAGAAAGATAGGGGCTTATAGTGTTGCCTCCAAACGTATTCACTGTTGGGTGATGTCAACAATAATAGTTCATGCTAACTTACATCCAATTGGATATATATATATCAGGATCTTTCCAACACGAGGTGCTTGCCAAAGGATAAAATGAAAAAAAAGGAAAGGTGAAGATCACCTTGACAATTGCATAAAGTAAAGGACATAAAGTAAAAGATAGGCCCTTCGCAGAGGGAAGCAGAGGTTGTCATGCGCTTTTATGGTTGGATGCACAAAATCTTAATGCAAAGGAACGTCACTTTATATTGCCACTTGTATATGGACCTTTATTATGCAGTCCTCGCTTTTATTGCTTCCATAACAAGATCGTATAAAGCTTATTTTCTTCACACTAATAGATCATACATATTTAGAGAGCAATTTTTATTGCTTGCAACGATGACAACTTACTTGAAGGATCTTACTCAATCCATAGGTACGTATGGTGGACTCTCATGGCAAAACTGGGTTTAAGGATATTTGGTAGCACAAGTAGTATCTCTACTTGGTGCAAGGAATTTGTCTAGCATGAGGGGGAAAGGCAAGCTCAACATGTTTGAATGATCCATGACAATATACTTTAACTGAGATGTGAGAAAACATAACCCATTACATTGTCTTCCTTGTCCAGCATCAACTCTTTAGCATGTCATACTTAATGAGTGCTCACAATTATAAAAGATGTCTAGGATAGTATATTTATATGTGAAATCTCTCTTCCTTAAATATTCTTTCATGAATTGTTCAAATGACCAATACAATGCTTGCTAACCTTCAATAAATTTACAACCTCTACTTCTTAGATGTGAAGTCAGTACTCCCCATGGGATAAGCAAATGAGACATATATAATTTCAGATTTATGACATTCAACTGATTCAACCATTTACTCATAGGATATAAGTGAAGCGCACGAGTAAATGAAAAACTACTCCAAAAAGATATAAGTGAAGATCAATGAGTAGCTAAATAATTGTGAAGACTCTCTCTCATTAAAGAATTTCAGAACTTGGTATTGTATTCAAACAGCAAGCAAAACAAAATAAAATGTCATTGCAAGGATAGCACAACTCATGTGAAGAAGCAAAAACTTAGGTTCAACCGATACTAACCGATAGTTGTTGAAGAAGAAAGGTGGGATGCCTAACGGGGCATCCCCAAGCTTAGATGCTTGAGACTTCTTGGAATATTATCTTGGGGTGCCTTGGGCATCACCGAGCTTTAACTTTTGTGTCTCCTTAATTCCTCTCATATCATGGTTTCTCTTTTTATCAAAAGCTTCATCCACACCAAACTCAACAAGAACTCATGAGATAGGTTAGTATAAACCAATGCAAAACCTTATCATTTTCTACTGTAACAAATCACTACAATTATTATTCAACATTGAATACTAAATGCCTATGCATATTTAATACTCCTATCCTCAAATAGAATCATTAAGCAAGCAAACATATGCAAACAATGCAAACATAACAGCAATCTGCTAAAACAGTATAGTCTGTAAAGAATGCAAGAGTATCAATACTTCCCTAACTCCAAAAATTATGAGAAAAACACTACGCTGTATAAGATTTATCAGAGCTCATTATGCAAAAAAGTTTCAACATTATACCATTCTCTGACTTTTCTAGGGAATTTTTGCAACAATGGTAAACTTTCTGTTTTCAAACAGCAACATGTATACTAGCAAAATAAGCATGGTCAAGGCTATCCTTGACATCTTTATTAAAACTAAAGATGCAAAACATTATTCTAAATAACAGCAAGCAAATACTAACAAAAGAAAATGACGCTCCAAGCAAAACACATATCATGTGGTGAATAAAAATATAGCTCCACGTAAAGTTACCAATGAACGAAGACGAAAGAGGGGATGCCTTCCGGGGCATCCCCAAGCTTAGGCTCTTGGTTGTCCTTGAATATTACCTTGGGGTGCCTTGGGTATCCCCAAGCTTAGTCTGTTGCCACTCCTTATTCCACAGTCCATCGAATCTTTACCCAAAACTTGAAAACTTCACAACACAAAACTCAACAGAAAACTCGTAAGCTCCGTTAGTATAAAAAAATAAAACCACCACTTAGGTACTGTAATGAACTCATTCTAAATTCATATTGGTGTAATATATACTGTATTCCAACTTCTCTATGGTTCATACCCTCCGATACTACTCATAGATTCATCAAAATAAGCAAACAACACATAGAAAACAGAATATGTCAAAAACAGAACAATCTGTAGTAATCTGTATCAAACGTATACTTCTGGAACTCCAAAAGTCCTACCAAATTAGGAAGTCCTAAGAAATTTGTGTACCAATCCAGAACAAAAAGAATCAGATCATAAGCACATTTCTGTGAATTATCAAAACTAATTTACTGGGTGCAAAAGTTTCTGATTTTCAGCAGGATCAACACAACTATTACCGTAGGCTATCCTAAAGGTCTTACTTGGCACTTTATTGAGACAAAAGCTATAAAACATGATTACTACAGTAGAATAATCATGTGAACACACAAAAACAGTAAGGGTAAGTATTGGGTTGTCTCCCAACAAGCGCTTTTCTTTAATGTCTTTCTAGCTAGGCACGATGATGACAATGATGCTCACATAAAAGATAAGAATTAAAACATAACGGGAGCACCATGAAGCATATGACTAGCACATTTAAGTCTAACTCACTTCATATGCATAGGTATTTTGTGAGCAAACAACTTATGGGAGCAATAATCAACTAGCATAGGAAGGTAACACAAGCATAGCTTCAAGATTTTAAGCACATAGAGAGGAAACTTGATACTATTGCAATTCCTACAAGCATATGTTCCTCCCTCATAACAATTTTCAGTAGCATCATGAATGAATTCAACAATATAACCAGCACCTAAAGCATTCTTTTCATGATCTACAAGCATAGGAATTTTACTACTCTCCACATAAGCAAATTTCTTCTCATGAATAGTAGTGGGAGCAATCTCAACAAAATAATTATCATGTGAGGCATAATCCAATTGAAAACTAAAATAATGATGACAAGTTTCATGGTTATCATTATTCTTAATAGCATACAAGTCATCACAATAATCATCATAGGTAGCAACTTTGTTCTCATAATCAATTGGAACCTGTTCCGAAATAGTGGATTCATCACTAAATAAAGTTGACACTCTTCCAAATCCACTTTCATATTCATCACCATAAGATTCAACATCCTCCAAAATAGTGGGATCACTACTTCCTAAATTTGACACTCTTCCAGACCCACTTTCATCAATATAATCATCATAAATAGGAGGCATGCTTTCATCATAATAAATATTCTCATCAAAACTTGGGGGACTAAACATATCATCTTCATCAAACATAGCTTCCCCAAGCTTGTGGCTTTGCATATCATTAGCATCATGGATATTCAAGGAATTCATACTAACAACATTGAAATCATGCTCATCATACAAAGATTTAGTATCAAGCATTTTATAGACTTCTTCTTCTAGCACTTGAGCACAATTTTCCTTTCCATCATACGCACGAAAGATATGAAAAAGATGAAGCGTATGAGACAAACTCAAATCCATTTTTTGTAGTTTTCTTTTATAGACTAAACTAGTGCAAGATCTAAAGATATACCTTCAAGCACTCACCTCCCCGGCAACGGCGGCAGAAAAGAGCTTAGTTGACGGGGTGTGAGTGCTGCTTACCTAGCCTCCCCGGCAACAACGCCAGAAAAGAGCTTGATGTCTACTACACAACCTTCTTCTTGTAGACGTTGTTGGGCCTCCAAGTGCAGAGGTTTGTAGGACAGTAGCAAATTTCCTTCAAGTGGATGACCTAAGGTTTATCAATCCGTAGGAGGCGTAGGATGAAGATGGTCTCTCTCAAGCAACCCTGCAACCAAATAACAAAGAGTCTCTTGTGTCCCCAACACACCCAATACAATGGAAAATTGTATAGGTGCACTAGTTCGGTGAAGAGATGATGATACAAGTGCAATATGGATGGTAGATATAGGTTTTTGTAATCTGAAAATATAGAAACAGCAAGGTAACTAATGATAAAAGTGAGCGTAAACGGTATTGCAATGATAGGAAACGAGGCATAGGGTTCATACTTTCACTAGTGCAAGTTCTCTCAACAATAATAACATAATTGGATCATATAACTATCTCTCAACATGCAACAAAGAGTCACTCAATAGCCACTAATAGCGGAGAACAAACGAAGAGATTATGGTAGGGTAGGAAACTACCTCAAAGTTATCCTTTCTTTTCTATCTATTCAAGAGTTCGTAGTAAAATAACATGAAGCTATTCTTTCCGTTCAATCTATCATAGAGTTCATACTAGAATAACACCTTAAGACACAAATCAACCAAAACCCTAATGTCACCTAGATACTCCATTATCACCTCAAGTATCCGTGGGCATGATTATACTATATGCATCACACAATCTCTGATTCATCTATTCAACCAACACAAAGTACTTCAAAGAGGGCCCCAAAGTTTCTACCAGAGAGTCAAGACGAAAACGTGTGCCAACCCCTATGCATAGGTTCATGGGTGGAACCCGCAAGTTGATCACCAAAACATACATCAAGTAGATCACGTGATATCCCATTGTCACCACAAATAAACACGGCAAGACATACATCAAGTGTTCGCAAATCCTTAAAGACTCAATCCGACAAGACCACTTCAAAGGGAAAACTCAATTCATCACAAGAGAGTAGAGGGGGAGAAACATCATAAGATCCAACTATAATAGCAAATCTCCTGATACATCAAGATTGTGCCATAGAGAGAACATGAGAGAGAGAGAGATCAAACACATAGCTACTAGTACATACCCTCAGCCCCGAGGGTGAACTACTCCCTCCTTGTCATGGAGAGTGCCGGGATGATGAAGATGGCCACCAGTGATGGATTCCCCCTTCTGGCAGGGTGCTGGAGCGGGCTCCCGAGAGGTTTTTGGTGGCTATAGAGGCTTGCAGCGGAGGGACTCCCGATCTATCTTCGTCTTTGATGTTTTTAGGGTACGTGGACTTATATAGGCGAAAGAAGTCAGTCGGGGGAGCCTCGAGGGGCCCAGGAGACAGAGGCGTGCCCAGGGGGTGGGCGCGCCCTCCTATCTCCTGGCCTCCTCGAAGCTTCCCTGGCTTGAACTCCAAGTCTTCCGGATCATATCCTTTCCAAAAATCACGCTCCCGAAGGTTTCATTCCGTTTGGACTCCATTTGATATTCATTTTCTTCGAAACACTGAAATAGGCAAGAAAAGAGCAATATGGGTTGGGCCTCCGGTTAGTAGGTTAGTCCCAAAAGTAATATAAAAGTGTATAATAAATCCCATAATCATTCAAAACAGATAATAAAATAGCATGAATGCTTCATAAATTATAGATACTTTGGAGACGTATCAGTGATGCATAGCAACGAGAGGGGAGAGTGTGTCCATATACCCTCGTAGACCGAAAGCGGAGGCGTTTAGTAACGCAGTTGATGTAGTCAAACTTCTTCGCGATCCAACCGATACAAGTACCAAACATACGACACCTCCACGTTCAGCACAGGTTCAGCTCAATGACGTCCCTTGTGCTCTTGATCCAGTTGAGTACGAGGGTGAGTTCCGTCAGCGCGACGGCGTGGCGACGGTGATGATGATGTTACCGGCGCAGGGCTTCGCCTAAGCACTACGATGGTATGATCGAGGTGTGTAACTGTGGAGGGGGGCACCGCACACGGTTAAGAGAAACTTGTGTGTTCTAGGGTGCCCCCCTGCCCCCGTATATAAAGGAGCAAGGGGGGCCGGCCGGCCCTCCTAGGGCGCACCAGGAGAGGGGACTCCCACTAGGACTCCAAGTCCTATTAGGTTTCCACCTAAGGAAGAGGGGAAAGAAGGAAGGAAGAGGGGAAGGGAAGGAAAGCCCCCCCCCCCCCCGTTCTCCTAGTCCAATTCGGACCCAAGGGGGGGCGCGTCCACCCCCTCCTGGCCCTTCCTCTCTTCCCACTAAGGCCCATCGAGGCCCATTAGTTCCCCCAGGGGGTTCTGGTAACCCTCCCACACTCTAGTTTTACCCGAAACTTTCTGGAACACTTCCGGTGTCTGAATATAGCCGTCTAATATATCGATATTTATGTCTCGACCATTTCGAGACTCCTCTTCACGTCCGTGATCTCATCCGGGACTCCGAACAAACTTCGGTCATCAAAAACACATAACTCATAATACATATCGTCATCGAACGTTAAGCGTGCGGACCCTACGGGTTTGAGAACTATGTAGACATGACCAAGACATATCTCTGGTCAATAACCAATAGCGGAACCTAGATGCTCATATTGGCTCCTACATATTCTACGAAAATCTTTATTGGTCAAACCGCATAATAGCATACGTTGTTCCTTTTGTCATCGGCATGTTACTTGCCCGAGATTCGATCGTCGGTATCATCATACCTAGTTCAATCTCGTTACCGGCAAGTCTGTTTACTCGTTCCATAATGCTTCATCCCATAACTAACTCATTAGTCATATTGCTTGCAAGGCTTATAGTGATGAGCATTACCGAGAGGGCCCAGAGATACCTCTTCGAAAGACGGAGTGACAAATCCTAATCTCGATCTATGCCAACCCAACAAACACCTTCGGAGACACCTGTAGAGCATCTTTATAATCACCCATTTACGTTGTGATGTTTGATAGCACACAAGGTGTTCCTCCGGTATTCGGGAGTTGCATAATCTCATCGTATGAGGAACATGTATAAGTCATGAAGAAAGCAGTAGGAATGAAATTGTAACGATCATAATGCTAAGCTAATGGATGGGTCTTGTCCATCACATCATTCTCCTAATGATGTGATCCCGTTCAGCAAATAACAACACATGTCTATGGTCAGGAAACATAACCATCTTTGATCAACGAGCTAGTCAAGTAGAGGCATAGTAGAGACACTTTGTTTTGTCTATGTATTCACAATGTACTAAGTTTTCGGTTAATACAATTCTAGCATGAATAATAAACATTTATCATGGTATAAGGAAATATAAATAAACAATTTTATTATTGCCTCTAGGGCATATTTCCTTCATATATATGTTCCTATTTTGTATGCACACTTAACCGTTATGCATGAGTCAAATTATGTTATATATATATATATGGAAAATCCATCCTACCACCGGTGGTAGTTACCCCACATGTCTCATATACTAGCATGTGGTACTATATATACTATTTTATTATTTTAAATATGTTCATATACTATATCTAATATAATTTAAAACAAGTTACATGAAAAAATTGCATATGAGCCCATAGTTTTTGTTATATTTGTGAAATACGTACATATTTGTACGTAAAAAAGAGCATACTCAAAAAATGGTACATACTACCCAAAAATTTGTATATATACTACCTAATCATTATGATATACTACATACTACACGTACATACTGTCGGTTTCGACAGATACTACATACAACATACAAAACGCAAGTGGTGGTAACTACCACTGCTTGTAGGAAACATTTGCCCTATATATATATATATATATATATATATATATATATATATATATATATATATATATATATATATATATATGTGTGTGTGTGTGTGTGTGTGTGTGTGTGTGTGTGTGTGTGTGTGTGTGTTCCTATTTTGTATGCATACTTAACCATGAAATGATGCAATATATATCGCCTTAGTTATATACATTGTATCACCTTCCCTTCGTTCCTGCTCTCAGGAAAAA
>NC_041389.1:517304856-517333833 GCF_002162155.2 Triticum dicoccoides
GCCCTTGCCGCGCCCCTTCCTCAAGCGTCAGAGCACCCTCGACCTTGCCGGAGTCGTCGTCTCCCCCGACCCCGCCTCACCTTGGTGTCGCACCGTCTCCCTCGCCCTTGCCCTCGCCGAAGTCGCCTTCTCCCCCGACCCCGCCTCGCCTCGGTGCCGCGTCGTCTCCCTCGCCCTCGCCCCGCCAGAGTTGCCGTCTCCCCCGACCCCATCTCTCTCTGCTCTCTCTCTCTCTATCTGTTAGTATGAACCCTAGCTATTTAGTACTAGTTAGTATGAATTAGTATGAACCCTAGGCTTTTTTAAGTGGTAGTTAGTTAGTTAGAATTAGTATGAACCCTAATTAATTACGTAGTATGAACCCTAGTTAACAAAACTAGGACAAATTAGTGGCTATTTTTAGTGGTAGTTAGTATAAACCCTAGGTTTCAAACTATTGCTATTTTTTGTTAAAGCAATTGTCGCTATTTAAAAAAACCAGAATCAGTATGATCCCTATAATTAGTTGATATGAACCCTAGTTAAAAAACAGAATTAGTATGGGTTAAATGAATTCTAGGTATTTTAGGTGTTTTAGGTGTAGTTAACAGAATTCTAGGTATTTAATTTTTTTAGTTAAATCAATTGTTGATATTTAAATATAAAATAGAATTGATTAACCCTAGGTGAATTAGTATTTACCCTAGGACAGATTAGGTAGTATTAACCTAGTTAATTAGTAGGAAATTAACTAAGTTTTCAAATTAGGACAGAAATTTAGCTAGGTTTTAAATTAGGATAGAAATTTAGTTTCAAGTTCTATATTTTTCTTGCTGTTATATGCAAATTTGAAGTGGTCATCTGATATGTGGACATGTGATTTGGACATGTGATGTTTGGAATTTGGACATGTGATATTTGGAAAATGATAGTTATGTGCAGGGTAAATGATCTGAGTGGCCCTATGTTTCGCCAGAATGTTGATTCATTTCCGTTTCGGTGAATTTCAGGCGCTCGATATGTCCACTTTTTAGCAAAGGTCATGCCAAAATTTCCCGTGAAGATGCTGCCTCAACACAGGCTCAACTAGCCAAGGGTCGTACAGTGCTTAGCCTGACAACACTAGGGCAGGGGTTAAGGAAGGGTCTGGAAGGTCAGCCCAAGAAAAAGGAGAGGATGAGACCGGGGAAGAGAGGCTCAACTGCCTACAAACAAGACAGAGCACATAGCAGCCAAACGGCGGATTTTGAAGGGACTATACCTGTCAAAGGTGCGGCCATGTTCCTTGTCATGGGCGAGCCGATGCTACCGCCAAAACCGTTGGAGGCAATATCAGGGGATCTTAGGAGACTGCATGACCATGTGTTGTCAACTGAGAAAAGCCTACTAGCCTCAAATGATCCAAGATATCCGACATACGCGGCTCGTGTGCCTGAGGGGAAGTGCTATGTCGACACATGGCCCCGGGAGGTGTTCTTCCTGCGGTTTGAGCATATCTTCGAGATGTTTCTGACAAGGCGGCTCGATTGTACAATCGTCTGCCTTTTTGAGCTCCATATGAGCTCCGTTATGGAGAGAGAAGAAGTCCCGCAAATCTATGTGGCGGATCCATACTACATGCACGAGTCCTTCTTGAGTCTCAACGACTTTGAGCGTAAAACTGCTAGGGAGTACCTTGAGAACTTCAATGTACAGAATAAGGACCAGAAAATCTCCTACATTATCATCCAAAGTAAGTCAGTGCTGGACAACCCTTTCCTACATTTCAATCATTCCTTCTCACTCATATGGAGAATAATTTGAGGTGTTTTTCCCTGCAGCAACGGGCGCACCATCCTTACTGTTCTTTACCCGCGAGTCTCCCACGCCGTGTATTTCGACCCTACTAGAAACTACGAGATGAAGGACTACACCCACGTAATGAATATTCTAGATGATGCTCTCCAAGGCTTCAGCTTGAGGGGTGGCCACCTGCAGATCAGGAAACAAAGGAACAAGAAGACGGGTTTCTCGCATAAAACTAACTTCTGTTGTGTCCATGTCCCAAAACTAAGCAAGAACGATGGATTCTACCTCCTCCATCTCATGATGGAGTTCAAAAGGGATCACCAAAAGCTTCGCATGACAAACAGAAATGATGATCATATCCGCAAGTGGGTAGAATCTCATGCAGAAGCGGATTCTAAACTTAGAGATGACTTCTTTCGCATCCAGAGGGACATTGCGATGATCATCATGAAAGAAGTCGTCGAAGAGAAGGGGATGTTCCACCACGGCCCTATATCGCGAGCTGACGTCCGAACTCGCATAGGCAAGCAACGTCAGGACCTCACGCCATTCAAGAAGCTAGGGTGCATCCTCGATGATATGGAAGGATGGAACTTCTAGTGATTTACGATGCCGATGATGATGATATGTGTCGGTTGAACTTGTATAGTTTCTGTAGCGATGAAACTTTGTGATGTACACGGTCCCTGCCGAACTTGCGTAACGCTACTTTGTTAGTTTGGGTACGATGACCTGCGTACCTCTAGTTAATTAGTTTGTGTACGATGAAACCGTGTTGACTATTTGTATGGTTACTATATGTTGCATCTAGTTGCTAATCATTTCTTTTTTGTGTTGCTCAAATTTTGTTGCATACGATTGTACATTCTCTTGATGAAGATGCATCTCTAACAGGTACCTAGATTCTTGAAGGCAAAGAAGCAGTGCTATGTCGTGCACAAAGGGAAGGTTCCTGGAGTGTACGAAGAGTGGCCTGAGTGTCAGGCGCAAGTGGAGGGGTTCTCGGGCGCCAGCCATAAAGGCTTCAAAAGTAGACAAGAAGAAGAAGGTAGTTACTTGAGGTTCACGCTAGCGTGAGAGAGGACTCATAACCGCTGCCTCATGTACTGCATAGTTCCGCTCTCACTCATAGTGATAGCTCTTCTCGCGTACATAATTGTTTAGATGGATGACGATGTAGCTGCTAACTTGTATCGCTATTTTTGAGATGATGACGAGAGACCACTTTGTGTTGGATGATGATTATGATGATGACATGATTTGATGAGACTATTTGTATGTACATGCTATGATTACATTTGTATGTGTATGATATGCTAAAGATTATTGTATAAAGTCTGTTCAAATATAAAACAAATCTGCAGAAAAAAGAAACTAATAAAACTAGCAGTAGCGAGGGAAACAAAGTTAGCAACATCGCGCTCCTACCAGTAGCGCGGTTTAACTGAAAGTGCTACAGCTATTAACAGTAGTGTGGGCCTACCCGCGCTGCTGCCACGGGTTAGCTGTAGCGCCATATCAGTAGTGTGGGCACCCTCACTACTGATACACCAAATACCCGCACTACTGCTAGGCTTATCCCTAGTAGTGTATGTTTCATGGTTAAAAAAGGTTTAGTGGCCCTCTTGAGTACAAGGTCTCGATCTTCGAAGCAAAAACTCTATATTGTAACTGCACTTGTTGTACCTAGTAATGGCGGTGTTCCACATCATCCAATTGTTAGAGACACTGTCTAGAGTTTGCTCAGACTTCTTCATGGTTAAAACCAAAGATGTATCGTCCATGGGTGGATCTGTCGATGACGGTGCACACACGTTGTTTCCTTCTGGGAGCCTTCGTTGTATGAAGGACATTTCTCACAATTTGGGTGATGTCCTTGGTGGTGACTGATGTTTACGGTTGCTACTGCATGTTGTAGTTTGTTTTGACATGATTTTCTAAGGTTGTGTTTTTCTATCTCTTTGTGTGTGCGGTATTGACAATGTCCATCATAATCATGTAGAGGCTGAGTGTGTGCACACAGTGTGTATATTATCTTGATCCAACATTGTACGTCAATAAAAGATGTTCTTTGTCAAAAGAGATTTTTTTTCAAGGAATCAGCTTGATAAGTGTGCCCCGGGCTCGGTAGATGTTCTTATTTCCTAGTAAATTCCGGATATTTGTGATGAATAATACTCCCTCAGTTCATAATTCTTGTCATGGTTTTAGTTGGAATGGAGGTAGTAGTAAAGATATGGTCTTCATTTGTGGATGATGCTAGTATGAAGATTAGGAATGCAATGTGCATTTGTCATGTTTACTCGCGTGATTTTACTACCAGTGTATGAAAAGCCTAATTTGCTTACATATCATGTTCTTCTGCCTGACGTAAGTGCCCACCCTTCCAAGTAGGTTGCGCGATTTCCTCTTTCTTTTCAGTTTTTCTATTTTTCTTGATTTTTCCAGGCTTTTTTTTCTTCATTTTTTTCATTTTGGTTTTATTTCTCATCAACATCCTTCAAATAATAAAACCTTAGTTTTCCCCCATTTTGTATTTCTATTTCATCTACATTCCCCTCATGTTATGTTTATATCTGAACTTTATTTACAAAAGGAAACATTCATTGGATCCTAAAAAAGTACATACATACATTATTTCCTTGTTGTATTTCAAAACAAAGTTCACAGAAGTTTTTCAAAATTGTTCATAGTTACGAAATAGAATGCGCAGTGTACTAAAAACTTACTCCTGTATGCAGAAAATTATAATAATGTGTACAAAAGTCCATATATTTTGGGAAATGGTCATGTATGTGAAATAAATGGTCATGGCGTATCAATAAATGTTATGTGTACAAAAAATATATACATGTATTAAAAATAGTTTACATATTTTTAGAAAGTTCATTGACTGTTAAAATTATTCATAAGTGTGAAATAAAATGTTCATTGTGTATTGAAATATGTTCATATATATAGGAGTAGAAAAGAAAGTATTTATGGTTTAGAAGTCTGTACAATTTCAGATAAATCAAAGAAAAAAAGTACCTTCTCCGTACCATAATATAAGATGTTACTACAACCAATGTACTCATACACATTAGTTATAATAACATCTTTATATTATGGGACCGAGGGAGGAAAAGAAAAGAAAATAAATAATTGGTTCGAGACATAGATGTGCTAAGGGCCGAAAGGATGCACAAAGGAAACAATCATACCCGATGGTCAAAAAAACCCTAAAAAGAGGAGATGATCAAAAGATCTGCGTCAAATTGGCGTAACTTCGCACAGGCAGAAACTCACTTCCTTTGACTGGCTCATTTAGAGCAAACATACTTTCCACAGGGATCCGATTCTGGTAACCTTCTAGAGTTTCTTTTTCCTGTTCTTTCTAGAAGATTTTGGCGTTGTTTTTCTTTTCTCTATCTTTTCTTATGGATTTTTGTTGTTTTCTTAATTTTTTTCATTGTTTCTTTTAAATTATCTAGTTTCTTTTTCTTTTTTCCCAAGTACAGTAGCAAAGTTTCAAAATGTTTATGTTTTTTTATTTTTTTCAAATTTTAAAAATAACCATGTTTTCAAAATTTTAAAATATTGCAATACTTCAAATAGTGTTCAGAACTATAAAAGATCTTTGTATTTTTTTTCAATATTCATGGATTTAAAAAAGTTTAGGTTTACAGAAAACTTTCCTTAAATTTTGAAAATATTGATGTTTCAAAACATTGTTCCCAAATTTCTAAAAAGCTCAAACATCAGAAAAAGTCTGAAAACTTCAGCAAAAGTTCTCATATTAAAAAAATGTGTTTTAGAAAAGGTCAAAAGTTGCAAAAAAAAGTCAACATTTCAAAAAAATTGTTAATAAAAACCTAAAAAGTGTTCATGTCATGATTTAAAAAAAATCAAAACAATGTTCTGTTTTAAAAAAGTTTAAAATATAATGATAATGGTTTTCATTTAAAAAACAATATAATTGATTTTTTGAAAAAAAGATAAATATCCTATCCTTAGAAATGGTAATAATTTTTCAAATGATCAACATGTAAAAAATTATACTAAAAATTTTAGTGGGCGTCCAACTCTTTAGTCACCAATCTTGATGCACCCCTTCTTCTCGAGTCCTCCATCCTCATGCTCAGCCCGTCGCCAGCACTCGTCTAGCCTATCGCCCATGTCTGGCATGCTGGTAGGCCGGTTGAACTAGAAATACCAATTGAAATCGTCTAGTTTGCATCTATGGTTTGATCCAGATACCTTCTAAACTTACCACCTAGATTGCACAAATACGGATACGCGTACCAGTATCGAGGTGATACAAGTACTTAACTAAGTCATTTTTGAAAAGTGCCAATACGAATACATTTGACTATTTTTAAAAGTAATATAAAAAAGGTTATCAAATAAGCATCAAGCCATTTAGCATATATTTAGTCGGTGCAGTCCATTATCTTGTATCTTCTTATCCATGATTGCAACAACAAAAGTAAGAACCAACAACCAAAGGGTAACAATGTTTACAAAAGTTCAGTTAGAGAAGGAGGAGGAGGAGGAGGAGGAGGAGGAGGAGGAGGAAATCAGCCGCTTTTCATTAGATGGAATTCTACAGGATAGTGCACAGAAGAGGAGCGGGAAATCCGGAAAAGGAGCCCAATGCCGGCACTACTAGAGCTTGAGAGCAAGTACAATAGAGTGACATATGCGGGCTATAAGAGATGCCACATGAGATTTATGTCTAAGTGGAGGAGAGAGGAAAGAAGAGAGAAGATAAGCGGGCTACACGTTTACAGCCGGCTGTAGCACGAGTTTCAACACCCTTTGGCTGTTCGGGCCGGGCAGCCCATGGCCAGGACTAGTAACCATGCTCTGACAGCCAAAATTCTAAACTTACGGGCAGAACGATACAGGATACCCGTTACAGACGAGGTGACCCCACATGTAACCTCTCCTCCCCCCAAAATCCTAGACTTACGGAAACATTGCTACGCGCTGGTTTTACGGGAGGATGTGTTCTCCTCTCAGCCATAAATTCTTCCCCCATGATTTTAATTGACCCCACCTTCCAGATTTTAACTGGGTCAGCTCAGCTCGTAACCTCCTTTCCGTATGATATGTTCCATAGCTGTAGCAAAGCTCCTCCTCCCCCACCCCCCTGAATTTAGTGGTGGGGCCTGGCTGATTCTCAATTAGGGTGTGTTTGATAGTAAAGTATTGTAAAACCAAAGTATCAGAAAACTATAGTAATTTATCATGTACTCCCTCCGTTCGAAATTACTTGTCATAAAAATGAATAAAAATGGATGTATCTATAATTAAAATACATCTAGATACATTTATTTTTCAGACGAGTAATTTTGAATGGAGGGAGTAGGTATCAAATACCGTGGTCTTAACTTAACACAATATTTTAGAGTATTTACGATATTTGGTGCAGCCATGTAAAAAGGCTGGGCTAGCGAACATGCATGCCCTCCACAGTTGCATGCCCCAACTGATCAGCCTAAGAGCGGCCATGTACAGGGCGAGCAGCCATTTTTCTAGCTAGCTAGCCATTGCCATCTGGATGCATTAGAACGGAAGCTAGTACAAACTGACCTCCACTGAACGCCTATGCTTAGGACTTGCAAGTTATCAAAGAGGAAACCCGGCGCCGGCAGCATGGCACATAGCCGGCGGCAACTTCACCGCGTCTGCACGTGAACTGAAACTGCGCGGCCAAGCTCAACGCAATACACTGTTCTTTTGGGCTGCTCAGTTTTTAAAAAAGAGGTTTGATGGCTCTCTTTTTTTATACAAAGGAAAAACTGCAGTTTGGCCAATACTGTAGTATTAAAACAACAACTTTTAGGAGCAACCAAACAGCTTATTATAAATAAAACTATGATAATTTTAAAAACTGTAGTATTCTCAAAAAACATAAAAAATACTTTGCTATCAAACAGGGCATTAGCTTCCTGAACATAACTAGATTGCAATCCGTAAAAGTTGTCTGTAACTCTAGCAAAGCTCCTCTGACAGGTATGGGTGGCAGATCCTGTATGACGCTCGTGTGCGTCCGATCGTGAAGCGAAGCGAGTGAGGGAGGCAACACGGGCCGGCCCACTTCGAGCCAGCACCCGGTTTTGGGAACCTTCTAGGAGGTTCCCTGAACCGTTTTTTTCTTTTGCCGGTTTTTTCCTGTTTTCTTTTTTCGTTTTTTCGTTTTTCCTTTTTCTTTCTTTTTTCTGTTTCTGTTTTTATTTCTCTTCTTTTTCCTTTTCTTTCATTTTATGATTTTCCGTTTTTATTTGTATACTTTGTTCAAAAAAATGCTTTGACATCCCAAATTTTGTTCATCGTTTCAAAAAAGTGTTCACAGTTTTAAAATTTTATTCACTATTACAAATTTGGTTTGCAATTTAAAATTGTTCAGCGTATATCACAAAATGTTCAATGGGTATATCATTTTTAAAACTGTGAATACAAAATTGTTCAGCGTATATACACAAAATTGTGCAATGTGTAGTTAAAAATGGTTCAGATTATTTTTACAAAAATGTTCAATGTATAAAATTTGTTCATCGTATATCTCAAAAATGTTCAATATGTTTCAAAATTTTGTTAAGTGTATGTCACAAATATGTTCACTGTGTAGTTAAAAATTGTTCATCGTATATCTAAAAAATGTTCAATGTTATTTGAAAAGCGTTCATCGTTATATAAAAAAATCAATAAACTTTTGTTCATGTTTTGAATAACTGTTCACGTTTTCCAGAAAGAAAACACTTTTTAACAGTTGTTCGAGTTTCAAAATTTGTTCAGGAAGACATTATACATTTATTTGAATGAAGATTAACAACCAGATCTGCCTCCGCACATAGTACTTTAAGTTTACGTTGTACTTACAACCAATCGGAGTCGCTAGGTGCAGTGGCTGATGACGCAGCCGTACAGCTAAGGTCACCGGTTCGAATCAAACAAGGCTATAATTTTTCGTTTGTATCGTTTTTTCTTATGTTCACTCGTGGCCTCGTAATGGGCCGGCCCGTTTGCGCGAGCCCTGCGCGGAAGCTCTCCTGTTTGACGCTCCCGGTATGGGTGATGCATCGGAAAAGAATCAGTATCACATACGGTATCCGATACAAACACCCTGTTTACTGGATGTATCGGTGTTTCTTGGCTTACCACAAATCGCGCGCTGATATCCTCTGATCGAATACAACTCCGACTGGAAACCGTCTCTCTCACAAGATCGTCGCGGCCACGTACGCATAATATCTTCCCAAGAAGTAACCATGGCACCATGCTGTTCAGGTTATTGGCCCAATGCTTCCTCGGGGTCCCAAGAAGCAGAAACCGGCGGCGGATGCTGATGCCACCAACCTCCCGAGCCTACCGCAGGACGTCCTCGCCGGCGTCTTTCTCTGTCTGCCAGCGAGCGACCTCCGTCGCTTCCGCCGCGTCTGCAAGGAGTGGCGCGACGTCATCTCCCATCTGAGCTTCATCCACGCGCACATGGTGCACGGGCCGCGAGAACCGACGCACACCATTGTGTTCTACCCCGGACGCAGCCGAGCCTACGGTGCGGAAGCGCCGCTCAACGGTCGCGGGTTCCTCTTCGACGAGCAATGGAGACTCACCGCCAGATTCGCTGTCAACGGACCAGCGGACATGATTGGCACGTGCAATGGCCTGCTCTGCTTCCGTGACTCCCCGCACGGCGTCATCAGGATCGTAGAGCCCTTCACAGGCGAGTCGATCGCCCTACCGCTGCCGCCGGCGGCCGAAGCGAGAACGTGCAGCACCGCGGCGTACCGCTTCGGCTTCGACGCCACGGCGAGGCGATACAAGATCGTGTGTGGTTTGTTCGAAGAGGGGGTCGATTACGACGGCTACTTCTTTCGTCCGACTTCCAAGGCGGCCACGAGCAGCACCGCGGAGCAGGAGCTGCACGTGCTCACGGTGGGTGCAGACAGGGACTGGAGGACCGTGCGCGGTATACGCGCACGGCACGGCGTGCTCTACGGCGACCCGGCGTGCCACGACGGAGGCGTGTACTGGTACAGTCAAGGGACAGACGAGTTTCGCAGCTACAGGTGCGCGCGCTTCGACCTGGCGAAAGAGAAGATCACGTCGAAGCGTCGCCGGCTGCAGGCCCATAGCCTGTTTCCCTGCCGGCACTCGCCGTCGTTGGTGGAGATGTGTGTCCTGCGAATAAGGTGGTTCGGCGAGGTGGAGGTAAAGGGCGGCTGCTGGTGGCGCAACATCGACGCCGTGGCGCACGAGGTCTACAACGTGAAGCAGCCCAGGCGCTTCCCGTTGCCGCACGCCCTGCAACGCGGGCACCTGCTGGTGGAGGAGAAGGACGGAGCTCTCCGCGCCCGCGCGATCTTGAGGAGCAGCATGTCGAGCCTTCGCATCTGCGACCACTGGGATTCGAAGCGGTTGATTGAGGTAGACGGCGCTGAGAGCGAGGAGGAGCCCGCCGAGAGGTATTACCAATTTGTTCCAGTTCACGGTCGCGGCCTGGCAATGGCAGCCAATTCCGACGAGGCCAAGGTTCCTGTAGTAGGGAGAGTCCCATTCCAACAGCGAGATGTAATAAGCACGTTTGCCTATGTCCCGACGGTGTCTCCTGCTCCATTGGCGCTATACTTCGGCACGCCGCCTAAGGATCTGCAGAAATTCTGAAGCACGAACCTGCACGCTATTACTCCCGCCGCAAAGAACAGAGGGTGTATAAAATTACCAGTCGACTGGTTTTCATTTCAGTCGAAGTCAATTTTTATATGCCTGCTGTTCTGCAGATGAAAATTGCCATAGTGACTGGGAATTTCTGAAGAAGAAGAAAATGTAGAAGTTCAGAATTGCTAAGCACTATTTTCTTACGGGTAAAATCTTTGTATTACTCAAATCTCAATGCCCTTACAATCAGCCTCGGCTAGCTCTAAAGAAGCCAATGGGCCTGACCCAACTCAGCTCATAGTTCTGCCAAACTTTGCTAAGCTATCGTTAACCTAATTTTACATACTATTTAAATGAGTAATACAAGAATCACAAAGAGACATCAAGTGTCATCTTTTTACTAAAGAAGAGTAGATCGATCTATAAATATCCTTCGCTTGAATCAATATAACTGCAACACTGGAGTCCATGTCCATCTCAATAATGTTCGACAAGTCGCTTCTCTGAATTGTAGAAGACAGACCTTCCATATAACCACACAACTTAGCCTTAAGAATTTATTGGCATCAAAAAAGCTCCCTGCAAGCCGAGTAGATGACATTACCTCTGTCATCTCGCAGCACCATCCCCGCATTAGCAGTAGCATTTTTCACAAAGGACCCGTTAGTATTCAGTTTCACCCAACCCGCCATAGGGGGACACCATTTGACAGGAGTGTGTTAGAGTAGTTGTATAGAGATAGGTTGTGTCATTTAAACTTGTACTCCTGATCTATCTCTTCTTCTCTCCCTCGTAGCATTATCTCCTGTAACGATCCCTTGATCGATCTCTCCACAACTTGTACGCCAAGGCTTGTGCCCAATATATACCAATGCGGCCCGAGACAAAGGGTTTAACACATCTATATTTCACGTGATGTTGTTTTTGATGAAACACTCTTTCCTTTTGCCAAACTTCATCCTAATGCGGGAGCTTTACTTCGTGCTGAAATAGCACTCCTACCAGATCCTACTGCACCTTCTGATCACGGGGGATAATTAACTAAACTTGATCATGTGCAAAAATCCCAAGGAAATTCTGATTCTGCTGATATTTGTGCTAATCTGAACTGTCATTTTATGTGTGAGGAAACAGACAGAACAGCCGCGGAATACACTGCTGATCCGGCTGACAGCACGCGATCCCAGGCGGATTCGCGCGCGCAGCCTGCTGCTGCTATCAGCACACGATCCCATGGAGATTCGCCCGTGGGCTTGGCCTCACGTGGGCCTGTGGCCGACCGCGCCGCCAGGGTGGAGCCCGCTGACCCTGCCGTATCGCCTCACGCCACGCCTCCTCGCTCCGATTCGGCCACCAGCGCATGTGCGGGAGGGGGCGAATCCCCTGTTGACACGTCACCGCAGGCCCCGACAGCGGCCCACCGCGGGCGCGTGCCTGGCCCCACAGTGGTCGCGCACGGGCGTGCGCCTGAGCCCACGGCTGTCCAGACGCCAGGATCCACCTCGGATCGGGAGCCGGCGGGATCCTCTGTGGCAGATGAGGTTTTACCAGGATCTTCTGTGCAACCACCCACATCAGCTGCTCTCGTGTCTTCTACGCCTCCTTTTCGGCAAACAAGGTCCCGGTCAGGTATTGTGAAAGAAAAACAGTACAAGGATGGTACAATTAGGTATGACAAAATCAAACGTGCTTTTCTTACCACTACTGGTGAACCAATTCATTTGCATGATGCTCTTGCTAATAAGGATTGGAAAGAAGCTATGGACCATGAATATGATGCACTTATGAAAAACAAAACTTGGCACTTGGTACCACCAAAACATGGAGACAATATTATTGATTGTAAGTGGGTGTACAAGATAAAAAGAAAATCTGATGGGAGCATAGACAGATATAAGGCCAGATTAGTTGCTAAAGGCTTTAAACAGAGATTTGGAATTGATTATGAAGATACCTTTAGTCCTGTTGTTAAGTCTGCTACTATTCGTCTTGTCTTGTCTATTGCTATTTCCAGAGGTTGGAGCTTAAGACAGCTAGATGTTCAGAACGCGTTTCTTCATGGTGTTCTTGAGGAAGAAGTGTTCATGAGGCAACCACCAGGTTATGAGGATCACAACACACCACAGTATGTCTGTAAGTTGGATAAAGCACTATATGGCCTAAAACAAGCACCAACAGCTTGGTATTCCAGATTGAGTATGCAGTTCAACACCTTGGGTTCATACCATCCAAGGCAGATACCTCATTGTTCTTTTTTAGAAAAGGCAGTGTTACTATTTTTGTGCTTGTCTATGTTGATGATATAATTGTTGCTAGTTCAAGTGCAGAAGCTACCACTTGCTTGCTTAAGGATTTAAAGTTGGAATTTGCTCTCAAGGACTTGGGTGATCTTCATTATTTCCTTGGAGTAGAAGTGAAGAAAATCAAAGATGGCATACTTCTCTCACAGGAAAAATACACCACTGATATTCTCAGAAGAGTGGGTTTGGAAAATTGCAAGCCGGTTAGTACACCAATTTCTACCTCAGAAATGCTCACAGTAGAAAGTGGAGAAGCTCTTGCACCAGAGGATGCAACAAATTATAGGAGTGTTGTAGGTGCTTTGCAGTATTTAACCCTTACTCGTCCTGATATTTCATACTCAGTCAACAAGGTATGTCAGTACTTACATGCACCTAGAACCACTCATTGGACTGCAGTTAAGAGAATTCTAAGGTATCTTAAGCACTCAGAAGGTCTTGGACTTCAAATTACCAAGTCCTCTTCTCTCCTTGTAACTGCTTATTCAGATGTATATTGGGCAGGTTGTGCTGATGATAGAAGATCCACAGGTGGTTTTGCTGTATTCCTGGGAACAAATCTTGTGTCATGGAGTGCAAGAAAACAAGCCATTGTCTCAAGGTCAAGTACAGAGGCTGAATATAAAGCCTTGGCTAATGCTACAGCTGAAGTAATGTGGATTTAGACACTTCTTTATGAGCTTGGTATTAAAGCTCCTACTGCTGCGAGACTATGGTGTGATAATATTGGGGCAACTTATCTCTCAGCGAATCCAGTTATTCATGCACGAACAAAACACATTGAGGTGGACTTTCATTTTGTCAGAAAAAGAGTGGCTCGGAAGTTACTTGAGATCAAGTTCATTCCTACAGGAGATCAGCTTGCAGATGGGTTTACAAAACCGCTTACTGTGAGAGGGTTGGAAAAGTTTACATACAATCTCAACCTTGGCAAAGCTCCTTGAGGTTTAGATTGAGGGGGAGTGTTAGAGTAGTTGTATAGAGATAGGTTGTGTCATTTAAACTTGTACTCCTGATCTATCTCTTCTTCTCTCCCTCGTAGCATTATCTCCTGTAACGATCTCTTGATCGATCTCTCCACAACTTGTACGCCAAGGCTTGTGCCCAATATATACCAATGCGGCCCGAGACAAAGGGTTTAACGCTTCCAACATATTTCACAGAGTGCACTCAACTATTAGCACATGTGAATTTTTAAGTGGCATGTCATATGTAACTAAGGACTTCCCATCGCTCGGATCAGAAGATAGATCAATTTTAAGTCCGACCAACGAATCAAGGTAACTCACCAATTATCTCCTAGACGCTTCCATTGGGGGCGCTAGTTTATGGCGTATCCCTTCATTACGGATGTGCCAAATTCATCACAAATTCATAAGAAGCATGCACCTCTCAATTTCTGGCAACGGATCAAGGACATGAAGCAACCACTGCTTACCTGTATTTCTAACAGCAACCAAGTTAGGTAAGTCCAAACCTCTGACATTGTTGACCATAATTCGCGAGCAAAAGTGCAACGACAGAGGGGATGGAAGTAATCTTTCAGTTCACCCCAAATCTCAAGCTGATGAAGAAAGGTGAGCTATGTATTTATATGTCAACACAATTGTCAAAGTCTTCCTCATACTTTCTCCTGGGTCTATGCTTGACAACTTTAAAATCATTTCTGAGCAAACTTTTCCAGGAATTAACTGATGGAATTGATGCACACCCCATGAGCACCCGACGGCGCATGTCATTTATCGGATGTAGGTCGGGCACATAACGTTGTGTGTGCATCAATTTCGTATATATAATAGGCCCATTTTTCATCCACATATGTGTTTTTAGGTAGTCTACAAATGAAGAGTTATAGACATGGGATTTTATTTACATAGCTCACAAATTTATGTATATCTCAAACTTACTTATAATTTTTTTAGATTTAAAATATTGTTTTGGTTAGATCTAGTTTGCACTTATGGTGTTTCCATCTGTAAAGAAATAAATAAATAAATAGGGCATAATTGTCAGACCTGGATCAAGCATGACCAAGCCGAAGTGTCGGGTCACTAACATGTGGCCAAGCTCTGGATAACCTGTGTAGAAGTTAATTTGTCCTAAGTATATATACACATCGAAAGCATGAAGTAAGTGCCACTATATACAATAATAGCATGTAAAATGTTGTCAGACATGGAATATATTATTTTGAGAAAAAGGTTATAACTCCCGGCCCATGCATCCTAGGATGCATAAAACCATCATTTTATCAAATATAAGGAAAAGCCATCACGATAGAATACATGCAATTGTTACCAAAGGTTGATTAAGTCCCATCTACTACAACAGAAGCTTTGAAAAAGAAGGAGTCCATATTGGCGATGATCTCCCCGACTCCAGCCTAAAGCTAAGACCAAGATTGGCATCCTAAATGCCGGGTCCAAGCCATGAAGACAATGCCTTCAACACCAAGATGACACATGTTTGTCCTTTTCAGATCTAACCAATGAAGGCAAGATCAGAGGTTTACACCTCACACCTAGAGAGGCGTACCGACCATCACCTTGATGTTAGATCTTCCAATAGTTGCCCCACTCATCCCTGTTGAGCGAACCTCCGTGGTGCCCTCCCGAAATAGCCACTAATGGCTACTAGCTTGAACTCTTCTGTTGCCAGCTAGATCACGCATAGAGAAGAGCCATCAAATGAACTGAAGGTAACACTAAAATGAGACATTAGCGGTGATAAACATCGGTACCCAAGATCTATGCGAGGTGAATTGTGTTGGCTGGTAACCACGTCGTACACCGAGCCACAACGCGTTGACAATTAATTGGCCCGCCACCCCTTTCCCACCCACCCAAGTACTCCCTCCTTTCCGGTTTATAGGGCTTATCTTAAAATTTTAGTTTTTTCATTTTATAAGTCTCAATTTGGTTATTCCCCATCACATGTTCAGATTTCAAGATGCATTAAATCATTGCATGAAAGTATTAAGAGAAAAATTGATCAATGCATGTAATTTATGCATGCATGCATTGTAATTAATGCATTGGTAAACATACTTTTTTGAGGAAAATAAAAGCATTAATTAGGTGCTTTTGCCGCGCGCCTCCCGCGAGACCTGATTGCCAGCATCCTGGTCCGCCTCCCTGCGAGCGACCTCCGCCGCCACTGCCGCGTCTGCAAGGAGTGGCGCGATGTCATCTCTGACCCAATGTTCATCAAAGCGCACATGGTCCAAGGACCGCGGGCCCCGACCCACACCTTTCGTGTTCGTGCCCTCCTCCGGTCGGCCCCGCGGCCGTGCCTTCCTCTTCGACGAGCACTGGCGGTTCACCGCCAGGTTCACCGTCGGCGAGTCGGACGTCATGATAGGGACGTGCAACGGCCTGCTCTGCTTTCACGACCAACTCAAAGGCGTCATCAAGGTCGTAGAGCCATTCACCTGTGAGTGGACGGCTGTGCCGGTGCCGACGGATTCGTCACGCCGGCGCGTCGCCCGTTCCTACTGCTTCGGCTTCGACGCCACAAGGAGGCAATTCAAGATCGTTCACAAAGGCAAGCCCCGTGGCCAGCCCAATATTCCGGGCGTGCGACATCGTCCGCTGCAGGTGTTTACGTTCGGAGCAGACAAGGACTGGAGGACTCTGAGGAGCAGTGCGTCGTGTGGCTCCAACTCCAGCGACGAGCTGGCTTGCAACGGTGGAGCCGTGTACTGGAGTTACACGGACAAAGAAGACAGTATCCCGAAGTACGCGCTGTTCGATCTGGCGACGGAGGAGATCACGTCGGTCGAGTGCCGGCTGGTCGACAGACGGCCGGTCTTTTGCCATCATCCCTGGTGGCAGCGGCGTGAGCCATGCATCATCGGAATAAGGCGGTTGGTCGGAGAGTCAAATGGCGGCTGCTGGCCAAGTAATATGGACGCCATGGCGCTTGACGTCGACGCCGTGAGCCTTCCGCGGGGGCGGCGCCTCCCGGGGCCCCAGGCCCTGCAACGGGGACACCTGCTGCTACAGGAGGAGAACGGGGATCTGTACGCTCACAGGATCGTCAGCAAAAGCGTTCACGGACTTGAACTTGGCCGCGAGAAACTGCTGAGCGGGATTGTTGTGGATGAGGAGCCCGTCAAGAGGTCGCCGACCGGCCAGTTCGTTCCGGCTCAGGTTAGCAGACCGTCGTGGACACAGCAGGATATAATAAGCACGTTCGCCTACGCCCCGACAGTATGTCCTGCTCCCTTGGCGCTGTATCTAGGCAAGTGAATCGCAAAAAACCACCCCATTTCAAGTTTATGTTCAGATTTGCCACCACATTTCTTGTGTGCCCCAAAAATCTACCGATTTTGTTGCTAATTTTCTCAATAAACACTGATGATCTATTTAGGACGAATTAATTCAATTTCCGACATATCGGGCCCACTGGTCAGGTCCACATGACACTAAATGGTCAATATTGTTTGTTTTGACTACTAAAACAAATCCCACCGCAACCATTGTCCCACCTCCTCTCGGCTCTCGCCCCGACAGTTCAAGTATTGTCAATATGTAACTTTTGTGGCACAAAATAACAAGAGTTATGATGGTAATTGATTTTGATTTGGATCTCAGTCAGTTCTTTACCCAATTGTGACATGACAAGTGCCCACGCCTAGCCTACAACGGACAGGTACTATATAAGGCAAATCTTTTGCCTCTGTTTCAAAATAAAAAGGAATATTGACGCAGGACTGATGCCACATTAGGTTTTTGTATGAAGGAGAGGTGGGCTTATCACTTGAACTGAGAAGAAGGTTCTGAACATATGTGGTAATACCTGCATATATCTTGTGAAGCTAAAATGTTTATAATTCGATGTTTCATATGAAATTTTCGGTCAATGTTTTTTACAAAATTATGAATTTTTCCATCTTTAAAGGTACAAAATCCCTTACTTTTTGCAATATGCCTGCTACAAATTCCCTAAAGTTGCCATGTTTTTAGAGAACAATTTTTCCAAACTTGCAATGTGTAATTTTATATGTTTTTAGAGAAAAGGCGCCGGCCAAGCCCGAGAAGAGCTCGAACCTAGCCCGACTTTGAATTAACAAAGTCATCAACTGGCCAGGAATACAAAGGCACCACATTACACGGGAATCGAAAGCATAACAAAGCGGAAAAAAAGATGCATGGCACAAGGCAGAACAGCACAACGAAGCACCGTAGAGCCAAAGCACTAAGTAGAGAGGATGACAACTTTAGTTGTCAAGCATGGCAATTTCTTTTCGGATGGTAGGTTTCAAAATTTTGGGGATCTTTTTTATGGCAGCTCAAACTAGACATCCACAAGCCGAAAGAGGAAGGAGTTGCACATTGACTACTAGACAGTTGGCTAGAACAATAGACTAAATTGCACATATTTGCTAGTAAGATGGGTGGGCAAGGTGTGCATGGAAAATTACACATCCACGAGTAGCGAGGGGGTTGCACATCAAAGACTAGGTAGTTGGCTAAGGCAACTATTTGCACATCATAAAAAGTTGGTTGTCATGGTTGTTATGTTGCAACCTCATAGGAAGTTAAGTCATGCAACACTAAAAATTATTTTTTTTAAAAATGCACCATGCAGTAGTAAAGTTTTTTTTGGAAAAGAGGTGAAACCCCGGCCTCTGCATCAGAACGATGCATACGACCACCTTTATTAGAACGCAAATAAGTTCAACAATGTCAAGAGGTCTTAAACAAAGGTGCCAAAAAAGCTCACGAAGAGCCGAAAAAAGAAGCCACAACCGGCCGACAAAAGATACAGATAGGAAAACTAATTGCCTACCCTATTACATGACCGCCATCCAAACAGGCTGAATATAGCCCGAGCTACCATCTCCCATCGGGTAGATCCAGTAACCAAATGCTTCCTGGCCTCCGTCTGAGTGAGTAGCGACCACATACGGCTCAATGTAGTAGCTCGGAAGATAACCTGCAAAAAATGAGTATTTGATGCTCTATTAAAAACCAAATCATTCCTGCAGTTCCACAGTGCCCAAAGTAAAGCACATACTCCTACACGAATGTGTCCCGCTGTTTGGGACTCTATCCCGTCCAGCCACGTCCCAAATAACGTGTGGATATTAGTCGGAGGAGTAATATTAAATGCAATATGGACAGTCCGCCAAAGAACCTTAGCCATCGGACAATCAAAAGAAAGAGGTGTTTGATGGTCTCATCTCGATCACAAAAACTACATCTCGTGGAACCAATCCAGTTGCGCTTTTTCAAGTTGTCCTTAGTCAAAATAACTTGTTTGTGTACAAACCACATGAACACTTTAACTCTCAAAGGTACCTTGACATTCCAAACATGTTTGGAACTAGGAATAGAGCTAGAGTTAATCACATCTAAATACATAGATTTAACCGTGAACTCTCCATTCTTAGTTAACTTCCAGCACAACGTGTCTGGTTGTTGAGAAAGTTGCACATCCATTAGTCTTCTCACCAAGTGGAGCCATACTTCCCAATGGGCTCCGGCAAGAGTTCTCCTAAATTGGATATTGAGAGGAGTGGACTGAAGCACGGTATTAACGAAGGTGTCTCTTCGTTGCACAATGCTATGAAGGGAGGGATATTGCAGCGCGAGAGGGGTGTCTCCTAACCATGTATCCTCCCAGAATCTCGCGGTAGTACCATTTTCGACTATAAACTTTGTTCTGTTGAAAAAAGCTGCTTTAACTCTCATCAGCCCTTTCCAAAAAGGTGAGTCCGTCGGCCTCACTGTTACCTGTGACAAAGTTTTGGAATGAAGGTACTTATTACGCAGAATCTACGCCCATGTGGCCTCCGACTCTACAGATAACTTATACAGCCACTTGCTGAGAAGACACCTGTTTTTCACCTCAAGATTTTCGATACCTAGAACCCCTTGGTCTTTCAGTCGACAAGTAGTATCCCATTTAGTGAGTCTATACTTCCTTTTCAGGTCATCACTCTGCCAGAAAAATCATGATCAATGGAAATCCAGTCTTTTCTGGACTCCAACTGGTATCTCAAAAAATGACAAAAGAAACATAGGCATGCTCGTGAGTATCGAATTAATTAGAATTAGACGGCCCCTGTACGACATCAGCTGGCCCTTCCAGGAACTCAGTTTCTTCTCGAATCTATCCTCAATACACTTCCATTCTCTATTTGTTAGCTTACGATGGTGAATTGGTATACCCAAATACGTAAAAGGTAGATTCCCAAGTTCACATCCGAACAATTGCTTGTAAGCCTCTTGTTCCTCTTTGGCTCTTCCAAAGCAGAACAATTCGCTCTTGTGGAAGTTAATCTTTAACCCAGTCAATTGTTCGAATAAGCATAACAATAGCTTCATATTTCTCACTTTTGCCAAGTCATGCTCCATGAAGATGATAGTATCATCTGCGTATTGTAGGATAGACACCCCTCCATCAACCAGATGAGGTACCAGGCTACCTACTTGACCAGCATCCTTTGCCCTACCTATTAGAATGGTCAACATGTCAACTACAATGTTGAACAGAATAGGTGACATCGGATCTCCTTGTCTCAGGCCCTTATGTGTCTGGAAATAATGACCTATGTCGTCATTCACCTTGATTCCAACACTCCCTTTTTGTGTGAATGATTCAACCTGGTTCCTCCAAGCCGGGTCGAAACCTTTCATGCGCAAGGCCTGTTGCAAAAATGGCCATTTAACCTTATCATACGCCTTTTCGAAATCCACTTTGAAAACAACCCCGTCTAGCTTTTTCGTATGGATCTCATGGAGCGTTTCATGAAGGTCCACAACCCCCACTAGGATATTTCTGTCCGGCATGAAAGTAGTTTGGGTCGGCTGCACCACAGAGTGCGCAATCTGGGTGAGTCTATTAGTCCCAACCTTGGTAAATTTTTTGAAACTAACGTTAAGAAGACAGATAGGCCTGAACTGCTCAATTCTCATAGCCTCTGTTTTCTTCGGAAGTAAGGTTATTGTTCCAAAATTCAAGTGAAACAACTGAAGCTGTCCAGAGAATAGATCATGGAACATCGGTAACAAGTCCCCTTTAATGATGTGCCAACATTTCTTGTAAAACTCCGCCAGAAATCCATCCGTCCCCAGAGCTTTATTATTCTTCATCTGTGAAATCGCTTCAAACACCTCTTTCTCCGAGAATGGTGCAGTTAATACATCATTCTCAACGGCAGCCAGCTGAGGCACATCCTCAATCCTCGACTCATCCAAGGACACAAAATTATCCTTTGGTGGCCCAAACAGCTGCCTGTAATAATTGGTTATGTATAATTTTAAATTCTCCTGCCCTAAGATCGTCCCTTCGTCTTGCTCAACCTGAAAGATTCTTTTCTTTCTATGCTTGCCATTGGCGATCATATGAAAGAATTGCATATTAGCGTCCCCTTGGACAACTTTGCGAACCTTTTCTCGCAGAGACCACTTCATATCCTCTTCCCGCAACAGCTCTTTCAATCTCATCTCCACATCAATTTTGATGTGAAGCTCTGAGGATTGTAGAATTGTGGATTCAGCTTTTACATCTAGGGCCTGAATAAGTGTAAGGAGCCTCTCCTTTTCAACCTTATAAATCCCACTAAGATGCTTAGCCCATCCTCGCAAGAAACTTCTTAAGTTTCTAATCTAATTTTCCATCTCTCAATAGAAGACCTTCCTCCTGCATCTATCGCCCATTCTCTTGCTATCAGATCCAGGAAACCTTCTCTTCCAAACCATGCAAGTTCGAAGGAAAAGGTATTTTTATTACCTACAAGCGTTGCCTCACCAGAGTCAACCAACAGAGGGGTGTGGTCAGAGATACCACGGGATAACGCTTGGACTGTAACCAGGGGGAATTTTTGTTCCTAGTTGACGCTCGCTAGGACTCAATCCAGCTTCTCATACATCGGGTTTTGCAAGGTATTAGCCCAAGTGAATTTTCTTCCCGAAAGCTCGATCTCTCTAAGATCCAAACTTTCAATAATGGTATTAAACATAAACGACTACCTGGCATCGAAATTATCATTATTCTTTTCTTCTCTCCTTCTAATAATGTTAAAATCGCCCCCAACCAGGATCGGTAGCCGCTCTGACCCGCAAATACGGACAAGATCTGCTAAAAAAATCTGGTTTTAGTTCTGGCTGTGCGGCCCCATACACCGTAACTAGTGCCTAATTAAAACCGCCGACTTTGGACCTGACCCGAAATTTGACAGCGAAGTCACCCATAACCACACTTCGGACTTCCAATGCCTCACATTTCACCCCTAGAAGGATCCCCCCAGATCTTCCTCTTGGGGGAAGGTAGTGCCAATCAAAATCAACACCTCCAGATAAAGTGCTTAGGAACTGGGGAGAGAAATTGTCCCTTCCAGTCTCGGAAAGGGCAATAAAATCCAATCTATGTTCAATAGAAGCATCTTCTAGAAACCTTCTTTTAGCCAAGTCCAACAGACCTCTGCTATTCCAAAAGATGCCTCTCATAGTTCATCATGAATTTTTTTGGATGTACGAACCCTAGCACTTCTACGCACCGTGGAAGCAGGATAAATCTTACGCCTCCACTTTTGCTTAGGCTTGATCTACTCCTCTCCCCGGTCCTCACAACCGGGGTCTGTAGATCTAACCTCCTGACCCTCTACTGGTGAACTCTCCTCAAGGGGTGCCAAACCGTCATCCTCGTCAGCCTCAGCAATGGACGGGGCAAGATCCGCACAGAACGTATCTAGAACCCTGACTCCCAAAGCGTCAATATCAGCATCGTTCATAGGTTTGACCGCTGCTAAGTTACGAATCAACTCTAAGGCACGTTCCGCTTCCAAGTCCAAAATGTCATTAACGGAATTAGAGATTTCACTATCATTACTACCTAGTGAAACTCCTAACTCGTGAGCATTGTGAATGATCTCATCATTAGAAAAATGCAAAATTGAATTGGAAGTGTTGACGACATACCCATAGTGACCTCGACGTCACGGAGCTTGGCCACCCGCATGGCACACCACTGCTGCATATCATCAACCTCCGAACGATCCTGAAGACGGCAACTCATCCGTCGCCCCTCAAAAACCGGATCCGAAATCCCACCAAAAGAAATGACCTCCTCCCGAGAGGCGGCCGATGCCACTCTGTCCCTTTGGCTGGTGGGAGTCGCGGGCGCCACCAGAGGCGCGGCCACCCTAGTCGGCAGAGGAGAGGAAGGAGTCGAGGCCACCTGCCCCGGACTCTCTCCCCTAGGCCCAACCGACATCATCGGTATGGACATCGCGAGAGGAGAGGAGGGAACCGAGGCCACCCACCCCGGGTCCCCTCCCCTAGGCAAAGCCATCAGCAACGGCACCATCGCCGCCATAGGAGAAGGAGCCGGAGCCACCTGCTCCGGGCTCCCTCTTCTATACCCCGCGGCCACCGGCGGCTCCAACGCCGCCAGAGGAGAAGAAAGGGCCGGGGCCACCTGCCTCAGGCTCCCTCTTGTCGACACCGTGGCCAACGGCGGCTCCATTGCCGCCAGAGGGAAAGAGGGGGAGAGAGGGGCCACTTGCCCGAACTCCCCCCCCCGTCAACCATGGTCAGCACAGACCAACTCACCTCCGAGCCCCCAAACACGGGACTCACAGCAGCAGCAAAATCCAGAGCAGGTAACGAACGCTCGAACAAATCATCAGACTCCACTCGATCACTCCAGAGTTGGGGGGCACCGAAGCAGGCTCGAAAGACCCAAATCTGAGGGTACTCATGGGCACGGACGCAGAGGGTGCCTCCCAGCTCCCGGGCATCAGAAGTGGGCGCCGAGTCGATGGACCCCTTACCTCCAGCCTCATCGACCGGCGCCTCCTTAGCGCCTGAGCTGCCATCGCCATCGTGCATGCCAACATCAGACCCATTGGGAGCCTCAACAAAAAGCTCAATCTCCTTGAACTCAATATCAAGGTTAAAAATTTGGCCCTTATATGTCCACTTTACCACATCAGGCACAAACTCGATATCCAGAACACTCACCAACAAACGGGCCGCTCCACTGGCCCGGGTGAATGCCATGTCCACTCTCTGAGTTTTCCCAACCAAAGATTCCCAAGCTAGCAACGACTCAAGCATCCTGCATGGGCTTGGAGGGTGCCCGGAGAAACAAAGCCAGACCTGAGTAAGAGGCTTGCCCTGTGGCTCGACCCTCTTCCACTCATGGAATTCTAGGACGCACTCTGTGCCACGCACTCTACACAACCCAAAAATGAGAACTCTCTGCCAATCTTCAACAGAAGGAAAGTTAACCTTTAACATGTTGGCCTCGATACTGACAAGCTCCCACTAGAAGTCACGTGGAGCCAACTCCTTGAGCCCCTGCACAATCTGATGTTCAGAAACAACCCCTTTGGTCACTTTCACGACCCTAGTGGTCATGCTCTGGGTCTCCTCTGGGATCTTCCTCACACTAGGAGACTCAAAAAACATCAACTCAGCGCAATAAACTCCATAAATAGTGATATTTAGCTTCTGATCACGAAGCATCGGGCATTCCCCTGAAGCATGAGCTGGCTTGCCACAAGTATCACAAAGCTCCACCACACACTTAGCAATAAAGTGGCCTCTCTTGCCACAGCGATAACAAAGAATCTTTTCTTTCTTGCGCGCCCATTTGGACACACTGTCAGAATCTGACCTGTCCACATCCTCGACCGAACTCGTCATA
Source organism: Triticum dicoccoides (assembly GCF_002162155.2). Taxonomy (NCBI): domain Eukaryota; kingdom Viridiplantae; phylum Streptophyta; class Magnoliopsida; order Poales; family Poaceae; genus Triticum; species Triticum dicoccoides. The sequence goes on from NC_041389.1 coordinate 517,329,231, forward strand.
GTGGTCTCAGTCCCAGGTACCTCCGCATTGGCCAGCGCCGTCACCATGTCCATAGCCTGACCAGACAGCTCCGTCATCTGTCCGGGGTCTGCCACCCCCTCGGAGGCTGCCTACTCGACGACAACAGGCAAATGAGGCTGACGGTTACGGAATCGACCTCCTCGACCACCACGAAAACCTCGGTAACAACCTCTCTGCCGATGGTTAGGGCCGAACGCCCCCTCGACAAAACCACCCGGCGGACCGTAAAAAGGTGTCTCAGCTGAACCATCGCTCTGCCAAGCATAACCACGGCCACCGCCTTGTTGGGGAACGTAGTAATTTCAAAAAAAATCCTACGCATACGCAAGATCATGGTGATGCATTGCAAAGAGAGGGGAGAGTGTGTCCACGTACCCTCGTAGACCGAAAGCGGAAGCGTTATGACTACACGGTTGATGTAGTCGTACGTCTTCATGATCGACCGATCCTCAGAACCGAACATACCGCACCTCCGTGTTCAGCACACGTTCAGCTCAGTGACGTCCCACGAATTCACGATCCAGTAGAGCTCAAGGGAGAGTTTCGTCAGCATGATGGTGTGATGACGATGTTGATGAAGTTACCAACGTAGGGCTTCGCCTAAGCACCGCTACAATATGACCTAGGTGGATTATGGTGGAGGGGGGTACCACACACGGCTAAAAGATCAATGATCAATTGTTGTTTTTACAAGGGGTGCCCCCTCCCCCCGTATCTAAAGGAGTAGAGAAGGGGGGCGGCTGGTCAGGAGGAGGGCGTGCCAAGGGGAGTCCTACTCCCACTGGGAGTAGGATCCCCCTTCCAAGTTGGAGTAGGAGAGAGAAAGGAAGGGAAGGAGGGAGGAAGGAAAGGGGGGCCAGACCACTTCCCAATTCGGGTTGGGCTTGGGGGGGTGCCCCCTCCTTTGCTCCTCTCCTCTCTTTTCCACTAAGTCCCAATAAGGCCCATATACCTCCCGGGGGGTTCCGGTAACCTCCCGGTGCTCCGGTATTTTCCCGATCTCACTCGGAACCATTCCGATGTCCAAATATAGTCGTCCAATATATCGATCTTTATGTCTCGACCATTTCGAGACTCCTCGTCATGTATGTGGTCATATCCGGGACTCCGAACTACCTTCAGTACATCAAAAAATATAAACTCGTAATACCGATCGTCACAGAACTTTAAGCGTGCGGACCCTACGGGTTCGAGAACTATGTAGACATGACCGAGACACGTCTCCGGTTAATAACCAATAGCGGAACCTGGATGCTCATATTGGTTCCTACATATTCTACGAAGATCTTTATCGGTCACACCGCATAACAACATACGTTGTTCCCCTTGTCATTGTTATGTTACTTGCCCGAGATTCGATCGTTGTTATCTCAATACCTAGCTCAATCTCGTTACCGGCAAGTCTCTTTACTCGTTCTGTAATGCATCATCCCATAACTAACTCATTAGTCACATTGCTTGCAAGGCTTATAGTGATGTGCATTACCGAGAGGGCCTAGAGATACCTCTCCGACAATAGGAGTGACAAATCCTAATCTCGAAATATGTCAACTCAACAAGTACCTTCAGATACACCTGTAGAGCACCTTTATAATCACCCAGTTACATTGTGACGTTTGGTAGCACACAAAGTGGTCCTCCGGTAAACGGGAGTTACATAATCTCATAGTCATAGGAACATGTATAAGTCACGAAGAAAGCAATAGCAACATACTAAATGATCAAGTGCTAAGCTAACGGAGTGGGTCAAGTCAATCACATCATTCTCCTAATGATGTGATCTCGTTAATCAAATGACAACTCATGTCTATGGTTAGGAAACTTAACCATCTTTGACTCACGAGCTAGTCAAGTAGAGGCATACTAGTGACACTATGTTTGTCTATGTACTCACACATGTATTATGTTTCCGGTTAATACAATTCTAGCATGAATAACAAACATCTATCATGATATGAGGAAATAAATAATAACTTTATTATTGCCTCTAGGGCATATTTCCTTCACGCCTGTCGATGACGACCCACGGTGCTGGCCATCGCCATAAGCATTGTATCCGTCATCACCCCACTGACCTCGGGGCGGTCCACTCGCACCACCAGCACCCACATTTTGAGGCGGTGGCGCCTGAGTCTGCACCGGCCCAGGCCTCTTTTGCGGTGGCCTCGCGACGTAGTGAGGCGGCGGAGCACGAGGTTGAGGACTGGTCATCTAGTTCCCTGGAGGTGGCGGCCTCTGTCCAGGAGCTGAACCGCCCCTGCCTGCAGCAGGAACGATAGCAGAGCCCGGTGCCGGCGGCCGAGGCTGAGCTGCACCGCCCCGACCAGCAGCCGGCTGGATGACCGGGGGCTGCACTAGTGGCCGAGCGGCCGTATGGCCACCTCCGCGCCCCACCGCAGCTCCATCACCCACCAGCAGTTTAGGGCCTGGCAACGCAGAGGAACCCCGCCCGGTGCCAGCAACCGCAGGCAGCACCGCTCCGCCTCGCCCTGCTGCAGCCGACGCGGGCGGCTTCTTTCCCGGTGGCGTGGCAGCCCCACGACCAGCCATGTCCATGAAGCGGATGCGCCTCACACGCCCAGGACCACACACGAGAAACCCTGGCATCCCTCGTCGATGAACCCTAACTGGCGGCGACGGCGTGCGATCAGAGGAGAGAACGATAGGACAGCTGCATGCCTCGGCGCACCCATGATGGATATTGGCCTGCTTCGCCTGGGCCACATACCTAGCGAAACCCGACCCAACCAATTGAGAGGCCTACTCACTCTTAGTCGGCCCAGCGCGGCCCAGGAGGAAATTTAAACGGTGCGCCCGCACCGCCGAGATCCCGATCTCCTGCTATGTCGTGATGGATGCCGCGGCAGCCGGCGGGGCCGGCCTAACAACAGTCTGGCGCCCTTTCTTTCTCCTTGTTACAGTGATCCAAGAATCCGGCCTAATCATATCGAAAAGCGTAAGATTTGGAAGACTTACCTTAGGAAGGGGACCCTTCCACGGTCTGATCGCCGTCGCTGGCGTTCTCCGGTGAACTACATGACGGTTCATCTCATTCTTCTCTCCCGAGTGAAGTTAACTCTCGCCGGATCGTCAGTAGGCAAAACATTGTCGATCGTCGTTGCCACCTCATCTTCATCGTACCCTGAATTGAAAAACTCACAAATAAGATATGACGGCGTCGGCGACGGTGGAGAAAGCTCCGGCCTCCCGTCCCCGTCCCCGTCCGCGTCGTCCTCGTCGGAGTCGGCCAAGGCCAAAAACCGGCCACCGACCCGCCGTCGATCGCCACAGGAGAGGGGCGGCGCACCCGCGGTCGCCCTCCCGGTCGCCCCCGACATTCACGGCCAGTTTCCCCCACAGATCTTACATGCAGTAATAGAGTTGCACCATATAGCACCATATAAGCGGCACGCGTGTAGCACGAATACATGGCAACTTCAAACATTTTTTTATGGCAAGTTTAGTGACGCGAGGATGAAAACTTCTTTTCAGATGGAAGTTTCGTTTTTTTTTTGCTTTTTGTTTTTATTTTTGGTTGACAACTTTAGTTATAAAAAACATCAGGCCTGGAGTGCTTCGTTCCACACGTATGACACATATCATTTGGATCCAATTAATCAACACAGTCAGTGGTGCAACATGACAGTTTTTTTAAATAAAAAACCAATTTTGTGGTAGGTTTTGATAAACCCTGACCCGAATTGTCATACTTTTGTGCTATATATGTACTTCCTGGTAATTCTAGTCTAGAAGCCCTTGTTCAAGTCATGGTCTAGTTGTTATATTCTGAACTCATGCCAAGTCAAGATCGGATGACTATTAGGAGTCCATCCAGAGAGTCCGTCTTGTACTATCTTACAGCTATATGTATTCTCAGTTAATCAATAAGGAATCGGCCGGTCAATCACTCTAGCTACAATGCATCTGCTCGATTCGAACAACCAAGGGACTAGCGGCGACGCCAATGCCGTTCGCACGGTGTTCCTCCCACGGGACGCGATCGTGAGCATCCTTATCTGCCTTCCGGTGAGCGACCTCCGCCGCTTCCGGCTCCTCTCACTACAAACAAAAGACACATCCGTGACATTTTGGGCCGAGCGAATTTTTTTTCTGTCATACATATGACACTTCTATGATGATAATTGTGACAAAATTCGGTATCATCATAGATGTGGTGGGCTCCTACTTCTATGACAAAAAATCATGACAGAAAATGGGCTTTTGGTCCTAGGCGGGCCGGAGATGCAGCTGCATGACATTCTTTGGCCCGTCCATGATGGAAAAAACCATGGTAGAAGCGAGGGGGAGGAAAATTTCAGGGAGTCCCGGTTACGGTGGGAGGTCGGGGGCCGAGCGATGCACATTTCTCTTGTACACGTACGCGTGTGTGTGCGAGGCGTTGGCTCTAACTGAACTCGAGCGAGGCGTTGGGCTCTAACTGAACCCGAGCGATTGCACTATAGGCTACGCGTTACTGAACCCGAGCGATCGATCGATGGCTGTTAACTGAACCCGATCGAGCGATTCCTTCGCTACTGCTGCTAACTGAAGCCGATCGATTGGATGAACAGTGAGCGTTGCG